>NC_053028.1:282511821-282525113 GCF_003073215.2 Triticum urartu
TGCTCTTCGGTTTATGCTCTTCGGCCGCAAGGACTTCAGTCCATCTATCGACTAGCCGATCTTGATCAGCTTTAAGCTGTTGCTGTTTTTTCTTGAGGCTTCTTGCCGTGGCCATAAGCCTGCGTTGAAAACGCTCTTGTTCGACGGGATCCTCTGCACGGCGAATTCGTCGTCGTCGAGGCTTGCCTCGTCTTCGGAGGGAGGCATACAATTATTCCTCGACCTCTCTGTCGGCCGCTCTTTCATGAGGGCTGGTTTCTCCATCCTCCTGTGCTAAATCTTGCTCGGGGGGATGTTCTTCGGCGCTTTCCGGGGTATTATTATCTCCCGTGCTGGAATCGCCGTTTTTGTGTTGGCGGGATTTTGAGCGGCGCCGCTGACGCCGGCGCTTTTGCTGTTTCTTGGAGGGGTCATCCTCCGCTGTTCCATCGCCCTCTCCCTCTTTTGGGGTGTCCACCATGTATATGTCATATGACGAGGTGGCTTTCCAGGGCCTAGTAGGCGCTGGTTCTTCATCATCTCCTTCATCGGCGTCCATACCGTCGATGTCTTCGGAGTCGAAGTCGAGCATGTCGGTTAAGTTGTCGACAGTGGCTACAAAGTGGGTGGTGGGTGGGTTTTGAATTTCTTCATCGTCCGTACCCCAACCTTGCTGACCGTAGTCCGGCCAGGGCTCTCCTGATAAAGAGAGAGACTTCAGTGACTTCAGGATATCGCCGAAAGGCGAGTGCTGAAAGACGTCCGCGGCCGTGAACTCCATGATCGGCGCCCAATCGGATTCGCTCGACAGGGGCGCGGAGGGTTCGGAGTCCGAGAAGAATCCGGCTCCATGGAGTCACGAGTCTTGTAGAGGGTATGGGGCTGGTGTTCGGCTCAACCGCGTTGGGATCGCAGCCCCCGAGGTGGCGTCCAACCGCCCATCCTCGATCGGGCGGTGGCTCCGAACTAAGGGTCGGAGCCGATGCGGGTGCGGCCTCCAGGGCACTGTTCGGCGGCAGAGCTAGATCATGCTCGTCGTGACAGTGCGGCGCGCTCGGCAGTGGTTCGAATCCGTCGAAGATCAAGTCCCCGCGGATGTCAGCCGTGTAGTTTAAACTTCCGAATCTGACCTGACGGCCAGGGGCGTAGCTTTCGATCTGCTCTAGATGGCCAAGTGAATTGGCCCGCAGTGCGAAGCGCTCAAAGACGAAGATCTGTCCGGGGAGGAAGGTCTCACCCTGGACTGCATCGCCATTGATGATCGTAGGAGCCATCGGGCCTGACGGCGAGGCACAGAGGAACTCTCAATGAAAGCACCAATGTCGGTGTCAAAACCGGCGGATCTCGGGTAGGGGGTCCCGAACTGTGCGTCTAGGCCGGATGGTAACAGGAGGCAGGGGACATGAAGTTTTACCCAGGTTCGGGCCCTCTCGATGGAGGTAAAACCCTACGTCCTGCTTGATTAATATTGATGGTATTGGGTATTACAAGAGTTGATCTACCACGAGATCAGAGAGGCTAAACCCTAGAAGCTAGCCTATGGTATGATTGTTGATGTGTATGTTGTCCTACGGACTAAAACCCTCCGGTTTATATAGACACCGGATAGGGTTAGGGTTACATAGAGTCGGTTACAATGGTAGGAGATCTGAACATCCGTATCGCCAAGCTTGCCTTCCACGCCAAGGAAAATCCCTTCCGGACACGGGACGGAGTCTTCAATCTTGTATCTTCATAGTCCAGGAGTCCGGCTGAAGGTATAGTTCGGCTATCCGAACACCCCCTAATCCAGGACCCAGCTATGCCCACGCTACTCCTTTACCAATTGGGTCCCCTCTAGACATGTCTCATATACCAGAGAGTCTCTCATATGTCACTTTCATATACTAGTGGAATTTTTCATATAGAACTTGGCTTGTATATTCCAATGATGGGCTTTCCTCAAAATGCCCTTAACTGTTGCTATTGCACAGAAGCAAGGACGAGCGTGGATCTGTCGTAACTTGGACTATTGTCTACGGAAATGAGGATATATTGATTCATTTTTGAGATAGGTTCTCTTTACTCTGAGATAGATTATCTTGAGCTAAATATAGCTATCGCTGACCGTCTATATGATCATCGAGTCTACTCAATGTACACACACTGTATCACAGGTTTTGGCCAATTCCATACTGGATATCTAGTCGGTAATGTCACGAGGTAGAACATTCCACATTGACCTGATAAGATGAGGCAGCTTAAGAGTTATATAATGTGCACCGACACTCTCTTGTATTTGTTGGATCTCTTTCACGACCAACAGACTCCTAACGATGCCATGCATGGCTATGCTAGCACACCAGCATCACTAGTGCTGTATAAGAGCCTCAAAACCTCCGCGAAGGAGGACTCAAATGCTCACGTATGTTCACCAGCGTGAAGATCGAAAAATTTTTGCAAAATACTAGAGACATAAACATTATTCAGATCAAACTCAATTGGCTGTGAGCATTGGACATAGTGGTCTGACTGAGAGAGGTTTGGAGAAGGAAATGAGAGATAATTACACATACACTGCTTGATTGTGAGGTGGATTAACGAACTAGATTGACACTGAGTGCTCGTCAGGTTCATCGTATTAAATAACAGTGATTTTTTAGGGAATAGCTTTCAATTGGTATGGAGGCGCATACTAGACAATATTTTAGATTAAAGAACATAATGATTAATAGCAACTTAAAGGTTGAAACCATACTAGAGAGAAAATAAAACCATTGTAGTATGATCGTTAGTGTGATGAATGAGTACTTCTATATTGTCTATAAGTTGAAGTGTTATCTTGAGTTTCTTTTATACATGTCGTTCGATAGAGAGCACTCTATGTAGGTATTTCAATTATCATGGAGAGGAACGCCCCCTAGCCTTGGCGCGCAATTAAGACAGAATACGATTGGTGAAAATATGCAAGTACACACATCTCAAAGACCACGGGTTGTCCCAAGAACAGGAATATATACCCTGTAACTATCCTCTAATCTGAAATATCCTGACTAGATCACGACCGGAGTATCGAGATAAGATGAAATTATGCGGTGTGTGAGATATCACTTGAGGCAATTACTGGGTTGCATGCTCTCGTAGCAGGTAGCTCTCACTATATATTGCCATCATGTCATGTCCTGATAAAGTAGTCCTTGTTGATTGGCTACTGTTGGATGCAAAGAATATTATTGCTAACTAGTTTTACTTACGATCAGTGAGCAAATGGAAAGAAAACGAACTACACTCATTCTTAGTTTGTGGCTCTGACATTCATCACTGGGGTTTGTTATTGGATTATTCGAAGTGTCAATTTGTGGCACTGATCCCAAAAAGCGTAAGCTTGGTCCTAGACATAGACTGTAGAACTCACGTTAATCGTGTGACGCTACGCTAAGAATTAAGGCCCAGTTCCGGCATGAATTTAGTAGTTTTTTCGCAGTTGTAGTTTGAGAGAGAGTATTGTTAGGATACGAATGACCGAGAATAGGTCAGAAATCCAGAAATTTCATACAGGAGAGATCGAGGAGTATGCTATCAGTTACTATTAGAGGTGATTTTTCTCGATCACGCATATTAGAAAGGAATCAGTGAGAAAGCAGACTATCTTAGGGAGACCTTGTACAGGGCTGATGAGGAGAAGCACATCAGAGGTGGGTCCCATCGAACCTGCAATTTCTAGATGAGAGAGGAGTAGTAATGAACGACAAGAGAGTGATACGCCCCCGCTAAGTTTTTTGTTTGTCTGTCCCACCCTCGGAGGATGAGGAGCGTAAGTCTCCGGTGTCACGCGCTCAGAAGAGAACATGATGGACTCAGCAAAGTCTTTGGTGATGATTCCTCATCGTACTCTCCTGCTCGACTCTTAGATGGATAATCGGCACATACCACATCCCACACAAACTCCGCGAGACCGATGATTGCAGCGAACGACAGCAATTAATCGCCATTGTCATACTGTGCACATGGCACTGATATTAGAAAGGATGCGGTCCGCTTAGTGAAGAATGGATTGCAATCATGTGCTAAACGGGGCTTCACGATGGTTCAGTGAGGATCGACACTGGAGAATTCGCTACCTTATGTTTTTCCTAACGAGGTGGCACGATAGTGTTTTCGGAGATGTGGTGCTCGGAGTAAGAGGGCATCGAGATGCTTACAGGGGGACTAGGTATCTCTAAAGTCATCTTCCAGCCCCTCTGATTGAAAAGTAGATGTAATCAGAGGTTTATGGTCTTTGCTTTCACGCACCTAAGCGCGGTGTCGAATAGCTTTACTAGAGCTTCTTACGCCATACCGAAGAAGAGGATTTCCTTTGATACTCGTACTTCCTCGAATACTCCAATACCTATGGGATTTCCTAGACATGACAACCCCATCTCGTGCAGGATCTATCGATGGTAATCTTCTTCGATTTGGGCGTTGGCCTATCTTTTCAGCTGTGAGGCTCGCCTCACATGGTCCTTCCTCGTTCATCCCAGAATGGACGTTTAGGGTGGCATTTACAGATTTTTCCCGTAGAACGGTGTTGGAGGGTCTAAGAGCATGAAGGTAACATATTCTTATGACAATATCTTAATTATTGATACTCTTCTCACGCTGATTCCTGGATTAGTGGCTTTTGGAAGTTACAGAGTTTAGTGTCTAGCTTGCACAACGTACACATATATCTCGTGAGAGATCTAACGAGTGATTAGGTTCTTTGTTGTCTGTGAGTCGCCGACTGGGAGAACGAAGATGCTTCTAAAGTCATGGTGATGGTTGAAAATGTTTTAGTGAGAGCAGGTTGTCGATTCATCTCCCTCTCATGACATGTTGTATGTGTAAAGGGGCAGCAAGGCACATATTGTACGTTTTGTATCGCTGACAAATGCTGTATACTATCAAAGGGGTATGATGTGAGGGGCGGGAATAGGAGTACCTATAAGCACGTTGCGTCCTGTATTTGTCTTGAACGCTGTTTGGAGCCTCAGAAACTATTAATGCATTATTCTCTGGAAACAGTAGTGCTATCCTTTGAGACGGATAGGCGATTGAGTTCAGAGGTCAAGGCCTTTTTATCTCCATTTAATTTAATCTGAAAAGATCATAAGACCTGGGGAGGTGCCACGCAGGATAGGCGGGTGTCTGAATCTTTGAGACATAGCTAGCTGAGCTAGGAGAAATACTGAAGAGTAGGAATTAAGCACTTTTAGCATAATACGACCACGAGTCTTCAGTGATGTCTTGTAAGCTTGTATAGATCTTTGAGGGGACGTGATGCCGACCACGTTTTTGGAGAACCTATTAGTACGTATGCAATAAACTATTGCTCTGACATCTAGTCTTCCACTCTTAGCTCAATGATCCTAGCCGAATTTGTCAGCGCGATCACTCCGAAAGATTCGAAGAGAGGCAAACGGCTTGTATGAGTCAACTCTGACGATATTGATGCCAGAAGAGTGTCTTGCTTATACTCGATATCGCCTATCATGGTCAGCCATCTGCTACCTCAGTGCTCTCGTGACTTTATTTCCTCTCTATCTATTAGCATGTAATGCTGCATACATACTTCATGAGTTAAGGCCGGTTTTTGTTTTCACTCAAGCTTTTTCAGGCTTTATGAGAATGTGACTAAATTGCACTCATGCTCTATATAGACGAACGAATGATCAAACATAAGAGATTTTTTATCGACTCCTATTTATCAGATTAGTCGAGAAGTGTGATCACCGTGTGAAAGGAGGATTCTGAGTAGCGCAAACTCCCCATCAAAGTCTACGTTGGTGCGTATGAGCTATTGTTTTTGTGTGGTACCGAGAGGACGCTTACCGTAGCGTGAAGCCGTCGCGCGCTACTACGCTTGGGAATCTCTGAGATAACCTAGATATCTGATGCTGATGAAGCCTGAAAGTTGGCTCTCTCACAAAAAGTGCGCTGAAGTGGCGGACACTACTCTACGGTGTGTGAGTGTTTTCTTTCTGGAGCAGTTACTATTCCGCTCCGCTAGGGGAAAAGCATAACAGCAGATGCTTACCACAGAGAGGAGTATCAGAGACACTAGGCAAGTGAAGTTCGTAACGATCTTAGATCACACATTAGCACACAGTAATTCTCAAGTGGTTGGTTCACTGATGTACCTAGCATGTGCTACTCATCCTGGCATCTCATTTGCTGTGTGCAAACTGAGCCGGTTTGTTTCCAATCCGGGAGATGTGCATTGGCATGCTGTTGAGCGAGTGATGCGCTATTTGCAAGGTACTGTGAACTATGGAATTCACTATTCTGGGTACCCGACGGTACTTGAGGGGTATAGTGATTCTAACTAGATATCTGATGCTGATGAGATGAAAGCCACAAGTGGATATGTCTTCACACTTGGTGGTGGTGATGTTTCTTGGAAGTCTTGCAAGCAGACGATCTTAACGAGATCGACTATGGAAGCAGAACTCACAGCATTAGACACATCATGGATCGAAGCAGAATGGCTTTGAGAGCTTTTGATGGATTTGCCCGTGGTTTATAAACCAGTCCCGGCTGTCCTTATGAACTGTGACAATCAAAAAGTGATTGCCAAGGCTAAGAGTTCAAAGAACAAATTGAAATCCACAAAGCACATAAGAAGAAGATTAATCTGTCAGAAAATCAAGAAACTCCGGAGTAATAGCGTTGGATTATATCCAGACGGCTAAGAATCTGGCAGACCCTTTTATGAAAGGGTTATCACGGATTGTGATAGAAAATGAATCGAGGGAGATGGGTATGAGACCCACGTAAGTTGCCATGGGGGTAACCAGCCTATGTGATCGGAGATCCCGTGAATTAGGACCTGGGAAAAAAATCCATCGGTCAACTGAGGAGAGTATCCTTAATTAACCCACTCCGTTGGAGATGCAATAATACTCTCAATTATGTAAGGCAGGCTGACTTTTATCTTAATGTGTTCCAAAGCTTATGTAAGCAAGATGCTAACCTACAAAGCATTCTTTGGAGGAACACACCTATGTGACCCCGACTGTTGGTCATAGTCTATGAGATTGGGTGATCTCTAGGAAGCTCAGAGAAGGTATGAAGTATGACTAATAAGCTCCACCCGTGGGGTTTAGCCTTCGGCAGCCACATATCAGCCGGCAATGGGCGAAACTTCTACACGCCAAATTGACAATCCAAGATATAGTCCATTGTTCAGTTGTGAAGAAGTCTAATCCCATTGCTCTAGGTGGAAGTTCAACTTAACAGTCTCCACTGAAAATTCTGGTATATCAAACATTGTTTGGAACAGTTGACAAACTTATGTGCCTCGAGATCTGGTGGGGGATTGTTGGATTATGGATGGGCTTAGGCCCATATAAGACAATAATCCCTGGTTAATCTCTAAGGCGCATGCATGTGTACGGCAAGTGGTGGGAAGTGTGGGAAGTTTAGTACCATACTGCTACAGTAAGAAGAGGGAGACCTCTTTATAAGGGATGCTCCATCACTTGCTATTGGGAGCTTGGGAATAGGAGCTGCACACGCGCGCTCCTCCTCCGCCCCCCCCGCCTCGCCTCGCCACGCCTCGCCTCGTCACGACGCGCGCGTTGCCGGTTGCGGGTTGCGGGAATGAGCCGAGCTGAAGCTTATTTTTGCCGCTCGGAAATGGTTAATTAATTGGTAATAATTAATGAGTCGCTTACGGAAGTGCCACTGTCCGAGACGTTGGACCGTGGGCTATTCGCGGACTTGGCCGTGGGCCTGGCCCAGGCCCATCTACCTGACGGCCTATATAAGAAGGCGCTGGCCAATGGAGTGAAACCTAACTGAGTTCACTCACTCCCTCTCGTACAACCCTAGCCATCATCTATTGTTCCTCTCATTGTGCTGCCTCCGGCGATCCCATCCCGACGATCGCGTGCACGGTTGGTCAGAGGAGTAGGTGCCTCCGGAACCCTGTCGTTCGAGATCCTGCTCGGGAGAACGGCAATAAGGTTTTTGGGGAGCGTCTCGACGCGACTGCTCCCGATCCGTCCCCGTCTTCGCCCGTCTCTGCTTCCACTACTTCCTCTACATCGAATCCATGGCTGATGACGAAGTCGCCAAGAAGAAGGCCTTGGCTGATGCCGAGGCTGCTGCTACCGCCGCTGCGTTGGCTTGGCCAACCGGAGGGTATGACTCGCTCATCCTCTATTTCCTTGTTCATGTGCTAGCCATATATATGGTGTTCCTATATAGATGGTTTAGTTCTATGTAATGTATGTTCTCACATGCTTAGTTATCGGTATGAGATGCATACCGTATTTGCCATGTTTACTGTCTACTCATGGATTAAATTAATCAAGAAAGTGCTAATATTTTCAACAAATTCAGTTATGAAAATTAGAAGATGGGTATTTTCAGACCACTGAGGAGTCGAAGCGGTTTAGAAAACAACACGAGATGCAACAAATCAACCACGCACGTCTTCATTACCATAGATGCTGAAATTCTTCTTTTCATATAACCATAGTAATTTGTCGTCAGACGGAATGCATAGGACGAAGGTATGGACATCATCTATGAAGGTCCCAAAATGTTGAAGTATCTGATCATGGACTGTCACAAAACATGAGTTCATTCTGCCTGATATATTGTCCATCATAATTCTCTAGCCACTAGTTACTTCTATACCAAATTCAGTGGATGAGGCTAATGATAAGGATGTCTGAATCCAGCTAAAATACTATGAGGGTAAGCCGCCAGGAGGGGCCGGTTCACCTTCAGTTATACTGAAGCCCAAGGAAACCCAGAAGATGGCGCTTTACGGATGAAGCTTAGAGGCCCAGAGCCCACAGGCGGTTTAGGGCCCATGATAGTAAACCACCATGATTGTATAAACTTGCATTGTAAGATAAGAAAGAAGAGACCGAGGTGGACACTTGTATGAGCCAGCCTCGGGACTCTGTAGACCGCCGGGATCCTCCTGAATATATAAAGGGGTGACCCGGCGGCGGTTCAGGACAAGAACAACAATCGAAGCCAGATAAAGCGGATTTCGCTCCCTGGTCTTCGAAACCCCAGCAATACCAATCACAACTAGACGTTGGCTTTTACCTTCATCAAGGGGCCGAACTAGTATAAAACTCTCGTGTCCACTTGTCCGGTTTAACCCCTTCAAGCTAACCCGTAGTGATGGCTCCACGACTAAGTCCTTCCATGAGGACATCTGCCATGACAATTCCACGACAGTTGGCGCCCACCGTGGGGCTATCGCACGATGGTTTCGAGTTCTTGAAGGGCAACTTCGATGGACTGAGGATACGCTGTGGGCTGGGATGAAGAGTCGCCGCGGCAATCTCTACATCGACAACGCTGGATGGGGTCCCGATGCTATTCAATCGAATACGGGTACCGGGTCCCCTTTGGTGGGATTCACGTCTTCATCGGCAAGATCGGCGAACCTGGCCCCCGAGCCGGACACCTGCACCGACATCATCGAGATGGCTCGGCATGCAGTTCTTCACCGGTTCATCCTAAGGCCAGGCATGTTTTCGTGGGTGTCGTCCACGGTTCGGGTTATGAGGAGGAACCGATCTCCGATGGAGAAAACCGTAGTCCAGTGATGAACGAGTCTTCCGGAGAAACCGAATCGCTTACCGTTGTACGACGGCCGGATTGAAGGAGGATCTGGAGGGCAACAGTATTCCGGATTCCCCCGGTCTGCCAAACCGGGCCGCTGTCTTCATGGCCGGCACACGACCGGACGCCTCATTCATCTACCGCCGCAGCGTACTCTCCGGTTCAACAACGGCCACACCAGCAGGTGCAGGAAGCTCGGCGCCGCCTCCGGCCCAAGTCTTATCTGATTTGTTCGACGCTCTAGCGGCACTGATGTCCGCGGAGGTAGACAGCAGCCAGGGATCAGCACGATGCGGAGATCTAAAGGTGAAAGATCAGATAGCCCAAGCTAAAGCGACCTGGCAGCAGAGAACGCCAGGATGGCCACAGATCGGGCCGAGTTGGAAGCACAGGCTTACCGGATTAGACTAGATCAGAATGCTTCAGAAGAGGTCATGAGAAGACAGTACCGATCACGTCTCCCATCGGTTTATGAGCCGCAAAATCTTTTCAACACGCCAGGTGTAGGAGCTGGTAACCAACCCGCGCCAAACCGGGCGGGGGCACCGAAGCAGGAGCACCAGTTCAGCCACGCGCAACAAACCTGCCTCGCCAGAACAACGTTGTATTATCAACGCCGCCCGGGCATTATTCCAACCCGTTGGATAATATTGTTGGCCGCCGCTTCACGCCTGGTGGCTCTCCCAACCGACGGCGAAATCACCAGTGCAGTGGAAGCGCGTCGGGCCAGGGATCTCCTTCAGACAGCTGAATCAACAGCAAGCATATTCACATAGCCGTGAGAGGATTCATTCCACTCCCTGTCCAAGCCGGAGTTATAGCAGACACGTGGAAGACGAACCAGCCGTATCCAGTAGCGCACGCCACCGAAATTCGCCGCGGGAGAACAACCCGGCCTGGGGAGGTGCTAATGCGCAAGATGTTGTGGACCACGGCCGCGCATGACGGGGGGCCGAGTTGACAGCTCGACACGAAGCACGACATCATACTCTGGTTCACCCCACTGCCTCCATGGAGCCAGGGGTAATGTTCAGTTCTCTAGGAGTGCCATGTTTAACTCCCGCACTACGTAATGTGCGATTGCCCAAGGATTTCAAGGGACCTCGTAAGGTACCAAATTACACCGTTGAGTTGCAGCCAGAGGCGTGGGTGGAGAGCTATGAGATGGCAATGGAGATGTTAGATGTGGATGAGGCAGTTTGTGCTAAATATTTCACCATGATGCTGGAAGGAACAACTTGCACTTGGTTGAAGAGCTTGCCAACCAACTCTATCGACTCATGGGCCAAATTAAAGCACCGTTTTATCCAGAACTTCAAGGATACGTGCAAGCAGCCGATGTCAATTGTGGATCTGGCCGTTTGTGTCCAAGAGGAAGGGGAGTCCATGACCCATTGGGTTAAACGAGTCTCGACGATTTTGCATTCGTCAGATCGTATTAATGCAGATACCGCGGTATTAACGTTGGAGGGCAATTGCCGTTTCAAGCCGTTGAAACAGAAGTTGGGAAGGCTCAAATGTCATTGCAACGACATGTCAACACTCATGGCCGCTTTAGTTAAGTATGCCCATTCAGATAATACCAAGGATCCGGATTCAGAGGAGGACAAACCGGAGAAGGGAAAGAAGAACGGCGGTGCAAAAGGGCAGCACCACAACCAAGGGAGCCATGGGAATAACAGTAAGCGTAAAGCGGATACTTCAGATTTGGTGGCTAACACAAATATGCAGCGTCGCAAAGGTAAACCGCCCCAGCGCGGCATGTATCTGGAGCGTTTGTTAAACCAGCCCTGCCCGAAGCGTGGAACCAAGGAGGCCCCTGCCACACATCTTTGGAAAGATTGTCACATAATGAGGGAGTTCAAAAATTCTGATTTATACCGGTATGATCAGGATCCACCGGGCGGCTCAGGTCCAGGTTTCCATGGGGGCGACGGTTCAAGCTCTGGATTTCAGAACAACCAGGGCCATCAGAACAACCATGGTAATAACCAGCAGAATAATCAAGGGAATCAGCAACAGTCAGATTACCAAAGTCACCCCAAGCAGTTGAACAGCGGACAGTATCATGTGTTCACTACCAGCTTGTGCAAGCGGGATCAGAAACTTCACAAGAGGGCGTCAATACTGTTGAACCGGCTATACCACATTATCTACGATGGTCGAAGCAGCCTATTGTGTAGAGCAGGGAGGATCACCCGCCCCAGGTTGACAATCCGGGCCAACTAGCCTTGGTGGTAGCGCCTCAGGTGGGGGGCTATAAGTTTACCAAGGTTCTGATGGATGGAGGGAGCAGTATCAACATCCTATACCATGAGACTTTCCGTCGCATGGGTTTAACGGATAAGAATCTTAAACCGTCAAACACTATCTTTCATGGTGTGGTACCAGGTAAATCGTCCTACCCTGTGGGAAAGATTGCTTTGGAAGTTGTGTTTGGAGATGAGTTTGATTCCAGGTCTGAGACTTTGACCTTTGAAGTGGTGAAAATCCAGAGTCCATATCACGCGCTATTTGGACGGCCAGGTTACGCGAAATTCATGGCGAGGCCCTGCTATGTCTATCTACAGCTCAAGATGCCAGGTTATAAGGGGACGATCACAGTACATGGGAGCCGAAGGATTGCCTTGGATTGCAAGGAAGGTGAAGCGGCCTATGCAGAATCGGTTTGTGCCAAGGAGGAGCTGAAATTCTATAAAGACAATGTTGATCCGGCGGATATGACCCCTCTGAAGAAACCTATGACTGAACATGACCCGGCCCTGACGTTCAAACGGCTAATGAGACTAAAGCTTGTTGACTTCGTCCCTGGTGATTCATCCAAGCAGTTTAGTATCAGTGCAAATCTGATCTGAAATAGGAAAGCGCGCTCATCGAGTTCATCCGTGATAACCAGGACATCTTTGCATGGAAACCTTCTGACATGTCAGGTGTACCGAGGGAACTCGCTGAGCACACGCTAAATCCGGTGCTTGCTCTTAAGAAAAATGGCACTTGGCGTATGTGTGTGGACTACACTGATTTGAACAAAGCTTGCCCGACAGATCCTTTCGCTCTCCCACATATTCGATCAGATCATTGATGCAACGGCAGGTTGTGAGCGCCTGAGTTTTTTGGATGCTTATTCAGGTTATTATCAGATTAAAATGGCAGTTAAGGACCAAGAGAAAACAGCCTTCATCACTCCCTTTGGAGCCTTCTACTATGTTTCTATGCCCTTTGGGCTCAAGAGTGCCCAAAGCAACCTACCAGCGTTGTGTGCAAAATTGTCTTCACAAGCAGATCGGGTGTAATGTTCATGCCTATGTGGATGACATTGTGGTGAAATCCAGAAAGCAGGAAACCCTGATAAATGATCTCAAAGAGACGTTTGACAATCTTCGGGTTTACAAAATGATGCTCAACCCGGACAAATGTGTTTTCGGTGTTCCAGCAGGCAAACTCTTGGGTTTTCTTGTGTCTAACAGAGGTATTGAGGCAAATCCGGAAAAGATCAAAGCAATCACATCCTTGGCTAAACCGGCATGTATCAATGATGTTCTGCGTCTGGCGGGCCGGATTGCAGCCCTCAGTCGATTTATCAGCCGTTTGGGAGAGAAGGCGATTCCCCTGTATCAGATGTTGAAGAAAACAGATAAATTCGTCTGGAGTGACGCCGCTGATATGGCATTCGAAGAGTTAAAGCGGCAGCTAGCTGAACCGCCAGTCCTCGCTGCTCC
>NC_053028.1:282526113-282540926 GCF_003073215.2 Triticum urartu
AAAAAAGAGAGAGATCCGCCCCAGTACTGGTGGCGTCGAGGTTATCTCACCAACAACTGCATAAAGAGATTTTCGATGTCGGCGAATCAGGTATTCCAGAATCTCAACAATAAAATTGTGACGACAACACCTCGGAGCTCACTCCCCGGGACACTGCCACAACCCCTAAATGTCAGGAGGCACCAAGAACAATGTTCTCGTCACAAAACCATCGGAACGATTCCAAGATACCCGCGTGATCCTAAATTTTTTTAGTGAAATTTGAGAAGAGAAGAGTCAAAACTCTACGTCAGGATGCCTCACCAGAGCGACGAAGGGACTGAGGAGTAAAAAGAATCCTAACTCTCCGATATATATAATCCTAAATGACTCAAAACATTTTTCTAGACTCAACAACGCCAGCGATTCGATCAAGCAGGGGGCTCCTAAGGTCGGGGAAGGCTCTGATTACCAACTTGTAACGCCCTCGATGCGGCTATATCTCCCACGTGTCGAAGCACGACTTAGAGGCATAACCGCATTGAAAGCAATGTCGCAAGTGAGGTAATCTTCACACAACCCATGTAATACATAAGGGAAAGAGATACATAGTTGGCTTACAATCGCCACTTCACACAATACATGAATAAAGCATTACATCATCCAGATACAATCAAGGTCCGACTACGGAACCAAAATAAAAGAAGACTACCCCAAATGCTACACAGATCCCCGATCGTCCCAACTGGGCTCCACTACTGATCGACTAGAACGAAACAACACAAAGGACAAGATCTTCATAGAGCTCCTCTTTGAGCTCGATTGCGTCGCCTGACGATATCATCGGCACCTGCAAACTGGTTTTGGAAGTATCTGTGAGCCACGGGGACTCAGCAATCTCACACCTCGCGATCAAGACTATTTAAGCTTATAGGTAGGGTAAAAGGTATGAGCTGGAGCTGCAGCAAGCGACTAGCATATATGGTGGCTAACATACGCAAATGAGAGCGAGAAGAGAAGGCAAAGCACGGTCGAGAAACTATGATCAAGAAGTGATCCTAGAACAACCTACGTCAAGCATAACTCCAACACCGTGTTCACTTCCCGGACACCGCCGAGAAGAGACCATCACGGTTACACACGCGGTTGATGTATTTTAATTAAGGTAAGTTTCTGGTTATCTACAACCGGACATTAACAAATTCCCATCTGCCCATAACCGCGGGCACGGCTTTCGAAAGTTCAATCCCTGGAGGGGTGTCCCAACATAGCCCATCACAAGCTCTCACGGTCAACGAAGGTTATTCCTTCTCCACAAGACAATCCGATCAGACTCGGCATCCCAGGTTACAAGACATCCTCGACAATGGTAAAACAAGTCCAGCAAAGCCGCCCGAAGTGCCGAAAAATCCCGATAGGAGCTGCACATATTCGTTCTCAGGGCACACTCAGATGAGACATCCTACGAGTAAAACCAACCCTCAAGTTGCCCCGAGGTGGCCCCGCAATCTACTCGGTTCGGACCAACACTCAGAGGGGCACTGGCCCGGGGGGTTAAAATAATATGACCCTCGGGACCGTGACTCCCAAGGGAAAAGTAGGTGGTGGTGAGGCAAATAGTAAAACCAAGGTTGGGCCTTGCTGGAGGAGTTTTATTCAAAGCGAACTGTCAAGGGGTCCCATTATAACCCAACCGTGGAAGACGCAAAATCCGGGAACATAACACCGATATGACGGAAACTAGGGCGGCAAGAGTGGAACAAAACACCAGGCATAAGGCCGAGCCTTCCACCCTTTACCAAGTATATAGATGCATTAATTAAATAAGAGATATTGTGATATCCCAACAAAATATCCATGTTCCAACAAGGAACAAACGTCAACTTCACCTACAACTAACAACGCTATAAGAGGGGCTGAGCAAAGCGGTAACATAGCCAAACAACAGTTTGCTAGGACAAGGTGGTTAGAGGCTTGGTTTAACAATATGGGAGGAATGATAAGTAAGTGGTCGGTATCGCAGCATAGGCATAGCAAAAGAGCGAGCAACTAGCAAGCAAAGATAGAAGTGGTTTCGAGGGTATGGTCATCTTGCCTGAAATCCCGCAAGGAAGAAGAACGAGTCCATGAAGAAGACAAACTGACGTAGTCGAACGGGTCCTCACAAACGCAACGTTATCGAACCAACCGAGAAGCAACAACCGGAAAGGAGCAAAACATAGTAAACAACCAACACATTGAACAAGGCATGATGCAGAACGAAGGTATGATGCATGTTCCGGATTAATGAAGCATGCATGGCAAAATGCACAAACAATCCTACAAATTAACTGGAGCTCAACATGCAACTCCCGTTGGCATATTGACGGAACACCACATTACTTATTTAGTTCGATCTCGTTTATGTACTCAACAATTATTAAATGTTGTTAGATGGCAAGAGGTGAAGCATAAATGAAACTATCTATTTAGGCAAGTTTATGAGGCCGGAAGCAACGAACAACAATTCCCGGTAAATCCCCATATGCATATATTAGGTTTGGTACTGTTCTGCCCTAAACACAATTTAGAGTTATTAAACATGCAAAGCAAGGGTCACCATTAAACTAGGCATTTTTCTACCCCATTTACATTTAAAGTTTATAAATTGGAGCTAGCGGTTATTTAGTTATGAAATAAATCATTTTACATGGCAATATGGCAAAATATATGCAAACATCATTTTAAACATTTTAAACATAGATGAAAGTTGCACAATATGAATCTACACAAAATTCTAAGCATTTTTCATATATAAATCATTTTAATATGATGCACGGTTGATGAGTTATTAAATGAATGAAGTTTGAGGGTTTTTCTGTAAAACTGAAAATCCTGGAAAAAATAGATAAATTCGTCCCGAGGAAAAAAAGACTAAATGGGCCGGATCTGTCTAGCCCAACAGCGGGAGGGGGCGCTGCGATGAGGCTCACCATGGGCCTGGCCCAGCTCGGTGGAGATGTGGTAGCAGGGAAGCGGCTTGGGCCGAATCTCGCTGCTACCTGGCGCGATCGATACCGAGGGTCAACGCTGGGACGCGCTTGGCTCGTCCTCGAAGCAGAGGCGAAGCGCTCGCTGGGAAGAAACCAGGACGGCGGCACGAACTTGGCGGGGAGGGGACAGGGAACACAGGGCCTCGCCGGACCTGGCGAATCCCGGTGGCGGCGATCACTGAGGTGCTCTGGTTGTTCCCTGCGAGGAAGAACAGAGGGAGGAAATGAAGAGAGAGATACAGGAGAAGGAAACAGAGATGGTGAGGAAAGGAGCAGGGCTCGTCGGCGGGACCTGCGTCGGGCTCAAGGACGAGCTCGGCGTGGAGACTGCAGGTGCACGAAGAAGGTGAGCGGGACGAGGCGGATGGGTCTTGGCGCTCTGGCCGTTGCTGGAGATGACGAGGAAGCCGAGTCCGGCGTGGGGTAGGGGAAGAAGGTTTGATGGCGGACGGAGCTTGCAGGGAGGTCCAGCGACCTGGGGAACGGCTCTGAGCGGGTCAAAGCTTGGCGCGAAGGAGCTCCGAGTCGGCGGTCGGGGTCCATGGAGGTCACTGCTGCGGCGAAGCTCCGTGCCTCGGGCGGCCATGGTGGTCTCCTGTTGCTGCGGGTTACAGAGAGAGATGGAGATATTAGGAGATAGGGAGAAGAAGGAAAAGAGAGATGGACAGAGTAGGGAGCAGGGACGCAGCAGAGGCGGTGGTCCGGCGATCTGGCAGTGCTCCGGCGTGGATGGGGCGGCGGAGGGGACTCGATCGGGAGCTCGGGGCTGCGCTCGTGGAGGCCTCGATCCGATCTGAATCGAGCGCTGTGGGAAGCTCGGGCGCTCTGGTGGCCGTTGGATCTCCATCCGGCGGTCACAGACGGATGGATCAGAGGCTGGGTGGATTGGGTGGACGGGGAAAACGATGAGGATCTGGGAAGATGGCTGGCTGCGCGTGGGTTGGCTCGGGTGGCATCCCGAGGGCGATGCTGCTGGCGGCGGCGCGAGGGACAAACTGCCTAGAATTTAGGGTTTGTTCAAAATAGTCTAGCGGTGATCTATATATCGCAAAACAGATCATTTTGTAGGATGGTTTAGATTCCTCCGATCGTAATCAGACGGTCCAAGAAAAATAGGTTAGGAGACTCCGAACGAGAAAACGATGATACTTTATAGATGTTTGGGGATGATCCGGACCCAACGGTAGCGATAGTCCGGGTCAGGTTCGGGACAACTTTCGGACACGCGAGGGGGTCGATGCACTGCGCAAAGAGGGGTTAGGCGAACGAGGTCAAGTGTGTGGTTGGACTGAAAATAGAAGGAAAGCAACCCGGCAACTTTCGGAGACCGGAAACGTCCGACGTTTTGACCGACTATATTGTCGCTATAGTTTAACGGTTGGCTATCAAACGGACTCCGAACGCGATAAAATTTGACAGGCAGTCTTCCTACACTAAAATAAGACCGCACGCCAACTTTCATCCCATTCCGAGAACATTATCGGCCACTTATAAAATAATATTTCGGAGGTGACGCGGGGCGCGTGCAAGTGTGTCTGGGCTCAGAACGGACAACAGACGAAACTGGGGAAACCGGACGAATGCAAGTTTTGAAAACATGATGATGCAATGCACATGATGACATGGCAAGATGCAACGCAAGCAAAAAGACATGGCAACGACAACGAATAACTGGAAGACACCTGGCGCATCGGTCTCGGGCGTCACAGCATATTGGGCTATTAAAGAGCTCAACTATGATTTCAAACTTGCCAGTGAGAAGAGGTTATTTGACATTAGCTCACTTTATGAATGGAGAACCCAGGCTTATAAAAATGCCAAGTTGTTTAAAGAAAAAGTTAAAAGATGGCATGACAAAAGGATACAAAAGCGTAAGTTTAATGTAGGTGATTATGTATTTCTATACAACTCCCGTTTAAGATTTTTTGTAGGCAAACTCCTCTCTAAATGGGAAGGTCCTTACGTTATCGAGGAGGTCTATCGTTCCGGTGCCATAAAAATCAACAACTTTGAAGGCACAAATCCAAAGGTGATGAACGGTCAAAGAATCAAACATTATATCTCAGGTAATCCTATAAATGTTGAAACCAATGTTATTGAAACAGTAACCCCGGAGGAATACATAAGGGACACTTTCCAGAACATTTCAGACTCCGAAAAGGAATAGGTACGTGGTACGGTAAGTAAACCGACTGCAAAACAGTTCTAATGGAAATTTTTCTCCGTTTTGGAATATTTAGAAAAATAAAAAATATGAGGGCTCCACGAGGGTGGAGGGCGCGCCCTACCCCTTGGGCGCGCCCCCCTACCTCGTGGGCACCTCGTGCGCTCTTCAGACTCCGTTTTCTTACATGTTACGTATTTTGGTCGGTAAAAAATCATTATATAATCTCCAGGAGGTTTTGACTCCTGTATCACGCAATTGTCCTCTGTTCTTGTTTCAAGATGTTTTCAGTCAGGGTTGTTAAGGCCAGGCATCATGTTATCCCCCTTCTCCAACAATGGTGACAACGATGCTTGGTTAATGAAGATAGAGCTGAAGAGGGAAGAACCCATGGAGATCAACAAGGATGAAGGGATCAAGAAGGCCACGGAGGACCAAGTTCCGGCAACAGAAGACATCCTTCAACTTGATCACAATCTTCTTACCCCGACTGAGATCGAAGCTTTCAAGATGATTGAGTTAGCTTGTATACAAAACAAGTATCTCACACATGAAAATATTTTGTTGAAGGAGCATATAGTTTGTAACGCCGCGAGACCGATGTGCCAGGTGTCCGCCAGTTATTCGCTGTTGTTGCCTTGTCATTGCTTGCGTGTCATGCATTGCATATCATGTCATCATGTGCATTTCATTTGCATACGTGTTCGTTTCATGCATCCGAGCATTTTTCCCGTTGTCCATTTTGCATTCCGGCGCTCCTATCTCCCCCGGTGGTCATTTCTACCTTTCTTTCGTGTGTGGGGACTAAACATTTCCGGATTGGACCGAGACTTGCCAAGTGGCCTTGGTTTACTACCGGTAGACCGCTTATCAAGTTTCGTACCATTTGAACTTCGTTTGATACTCCAACGGGTAACCGAGGGACCGAAAAGGCCTCGTGTGTGTTGCAGCCCAACATCCTTCCAATTTGGCCTAAAACCCACCTAAACCTCCTCCATCCTGTCGGTCGTTCAATCACGATCGGGTGGCCGAAAACCGCACCTCATTTGGACTCTCCTAGCTCCCTCTACCTATATAAATAGGACCCCCGAAATTTCGGATCTCCTTCTCCCCCGAAACCCTAGAAATCGCCCCCGCCGTCACCGGACACGTCCCGACCTGCGCAGCGCCGCCGCCCGCAGCCATCAGGGCACGCCACGTGGCACCCCGGCGACCGCCACCGCCGCGGCCCGCCAGGCCCATCGCGGGCCCGCGCGAGCCCACAGCCGCCGCCTACCTCCCGCGCCCGAGGCGCCTGCCTCCGCCCACCGCCGTCGCCGTCCGGCGACCTCGACGGCCCCGCCGCCTCGCTGCGCCCACCGGCTGCCGCCTCCGTCCTACTCCTCCGCCGGCGCCGGCCCACCTCCTCCCGCCGGCGAGCTCGCCCCGCCTGCCTCGCCCTCGGCCGCCGCGCCTCCCCGCCGTCTCGCTGCGGCACTCGCCGCCGGCCGCGCCCCGCCAGCGCTGCCCCGGCCACGCCAACCGCCATCTCCGACGAGCTCAAGGCGATCCTCGTTTGGCGCGCCGCCTGCTACAGTACGAGATCTGGATCTGGATCTGGATCGGGAGTTGACTTTCCGTCCCAAAACCCTAATTATTTTGCAATGTTCATCGCGTCGTAACTCCACATCCAGTAGCTCCGTTTTGAGCGTGTAGCATATCAAAAATGTTCGCCTTAGAGAGCACAATCATTTCAATCTCATTGCATCATTTTCATTTGAGCTCATCTCGATGCCTGAAATGCTGTTGGAAGAGAGCTATTTGAGTTAATTGTCAGACCTACTACACCAAATAGCTATTTGACATTTTTGCCATGAATATTGTGTGCATGATATGCCCATGAGTTCTACATGTGTTTTGTTATATGTTTTGCCTTCTATCCAGAGGTGCAATCCATGTATTTTTGTGATGTGTGTGGTGACTAGCACAAGCTTGCAAAGTGGTGCATCCGTCAATGCTGATTTCAGGGACTTAGCATTTCCACTAAGTCCTTGATCTGTTTATTTCATTATGCCATATGTTCATGTTGTTTCCTAGTGATCCGTGCCTCTTTTGAGGATGATCAGTAAGGATGTCTTGTTAATCTTGTAGTGCTCTATCCATCCATGTCTTTGTTTGCAATTATGGAGCACCCTAGCTTGAGTCAATCGAGCTCTACTTTTGTCATTTCGTGAATCTGGGCAGATTGTCTACTTGTTAGCAATTTTGCCGAGGATGTTGTAGTTGATCCGTGCATGCTATGTTATTGTTCTTGCCATGTCTAGCTTGTATTTTGTGTAGTCTTGATGGGTGTATGTTTAGATTGTCATGATATGCTCTGTAGTGAGTGCATCGAGCTCGTAAACATGCCTACTTGATATCTGATTTGCATGTTCCAGTTTTTCTCTAAGTCTGTAACCTGATTATGTTTTTGCCATGTTCACATGCTTGCAATTGTATTTTCTGATCCCTTTTGGCTCAAGGTCACAAAGGGACTTTTGCTAAGCTCTTTGAGTAGCTCCATGCCATGCTTTTACTTTTCCATGTTCAGTATCTGTAGCATATAGTTTTCATGCTTCAAAGTGTGCTACCTGATCTGAAATTCCAGGCTTGTGTTAATTTCACTAAGTCTGAAACCTGTTTACCAATTGCACTTTTGCCATGCTTGTTTGAACCTGTTAGTTGATGAATTAGCCGTAGCTCAGAGTTCATCTTTTGTTAAGCATCTTGAGAGGATCCCTGCCATGTATTTTGTTGCCATGTTTGAGTGCTGTAACATATTTAACTTGTTGCATTTTAGATGGCCACCTTGCTGTAATATCACAGACCGGTGCCATATTTCGATGGCTTACCGTTTCCAAAACCGGACTCCAATTCTGGCGTTCTTTATATCATTTTTCAAGCGATTTCAATCTCACCTTTCCAGTGGCACACTTGATTTCAATGGAGGCAGGTTCATTCATCCTCTTGTCAAATTTGCATATGCATCACATACCTGCATCCCGCATATCATATCATGTTCATGTGTTGGCTGTTTACTATGTTGTGTGCTTCTTTCCGGTGTTTGCTTCTTTGGGTTGGTTCCGGTAACATCGTGTTTGTGAGGACCCATTCGTCTACGTCCGTTTGTCTTCTTCGTGGACTCGTTCTTCTTCCTTGCGGGATTTCAGGCAAGATGATCATACCCTCGAAATCAACTTCTATCTTTGCTTGCTAGTTGCTCGCTCTTTTGCTATGCCTATGCTGCGATACCTACCACTTGCTTATCATGCCTCCCATATTGTTGAACCAAGCCTCTAACCCACCTTGTCCTAGCAAACCGTTGTTTGGCTATGTTACCGCTTTGCTCAGCCCCTCTTATAGCGTTGTTAGTTGCAGGTGAAGATTGAAGTTTGTTCCTTGTTGGAACATGGAGATGTTGTTCTTTGTTGGAACATGTTTACTTGTTGGGATATCACAATATATCTTATTTAATTAATGCATCTATATACTTGGTAAAGGGTGGAAGGCTCGGCCTTATGCCTGGTGTTTTGTTCCACTCTTGCCGCCCTAGTTTCCGTCATATCGGTGTTATGTTCCCGGATTTTGCGTTCCTTACGCGGTTGGGCTATTATGGGAACCCCTTGACAGTTCGCCTTGAGTAAACTCCTCCAGCAATGCCCAACATTGGTTTTACCATTTGCCACCTAGCCTTTTCTTTTCCCTTGGGAGTCGCGCTCCTGAGGGTCATCATTATTTTACCCCCCCGGGCCAGTGCTCCTCTGAGTGTTGGTCCAACCTGTCAGCTGCCGGGGGCCACCAGGGGCAACTCTGGGCTGGCCTACCCGTACCTAGGACAATCTGAGTGTGCCCTGAGAAAGAGATATGTGCAGCTCCTATTGGGATTTGTCGGCATATTCGGGCGGTGTTGCTGGTTTAGTTTTGCCTTGTCGAAATGTCTTGTAACCGGGATTCTGAGTCTAATCGGGTCTTCCCGCTAGAAGGAATATCCTTCGTTGACCGTGAGAGCTTGTGATGGCTAAGTTGGGACACCCCTGCAGGGTTTTGAACTTTCGAAAGCCGTGCCCGCGGTTATGGGCAGATGGGAATTTGTTAATGTCCGGTTGTAGAAAACCTGAAGTTGACCTTAATTAAAAATGCATCAACCGCGTGTGTAACCGTGATGGTCTCTTTCCGGCGGAGTCCGGGAAGTGAACACGGTGTTGGAGTTATGCTTGGCGTAGGTTGCTATAGGATCACTTCTTGATCATAGATTTCTCGATCGTGCTTTGCCTTCTCTTCTCGCTCTCTTTTGCGTATGTTTAGCCACCATATATGCTAGTCGCTTGCTGCAGCTCCACCTCATACCTTTACCTTACCCATAAGCTTAAATAGTCTTGATCGCGAGGGTGCGAGATTGTTGAGTCCCCGTGACTCACAGATACTTCCAAACCAGTTTGCAGGTGCCGATGAGTCCTTGCAGATGACGCAACCAAGATCAGGAGGAGCTCGATGAAGATCTTGTCCTTGTGTTGTTTCGTTCTAGTTGATCAGTAGTGGAGCCCAGTTGGGGTCGATCGGGACCTTGTCGCATTTGGGGTTCTTCTTTATTTTGGTTCCGTAGTCGGACCTTGATTGTATTTGTTGAATGCTTTATTCATGTAATTGTGTGAAGTGGCGATTGTAAGCCAACTATGTATCTCTTTCCCTTATGTATTACATGGGTTGTGTGAAGATTACCTCACTTGCGACATTGCTTTCAATGCGGTTATGCCTCTAAGTCGTGCTTCGACACGTGGGAGATATAGCCGCATCGAGGGCGTTACAAGTTGGTAATCAGAGCCTTCCCCGACCTTAGAGCCCCCATTGCTTGATCGTTTTTAGCAGGCTAGTTGAGTCTAGAAAAATGTTTTGAGTCATTTAGGAATTATATATCGGAGAGTTTAGGAATTCTTTTACTCCCCAGCTCCTCATCGCTCTGGTAAGGCATCCTGACGTAGAGTTTTGACTCTTCTCTTCTCAAATTTCACTAAAAAAAATTTAGGATCACGCGGGTATCTTGGAATCGTTCCGATGGTTTTGTGATGAGAACATTGTCTTGGTGCCTCCTGACATTTAGGGGTTGTGGCAGTGTCCCGGGGAGTTGAGCTCCGAGGTGGTTGTCGTCACAATTTTATCGTTGCAGTTCTGGAATACCTGAGTTTAGTCGCGACATCGAAATCTCTTTTATGCAGTTCGTTGGTGAGATAACTCGACGCCACCCAGTACTGGGGCGGGAGTTCGGGAGTATTGCCATAACTCGTATAACGGATGCTTTTCAAAGGTTGAGTTAAACGATTTCCGAAGCTTTCTTGGTTATGTGTTGAAGATGGATACAGCTAGATGTAGGATTGTTTAGAATTGGGTGAGATATTATGCTTCCCCTGTATCCCCAACACCTGATTGCATAACCGGAAAATTTCGCGAGGTTCGTAAGTGGGAATTCAAGTAGCTCTTAGGATATCTTTCTGACAGATGTATGATATGAAATTGGGGTTCGACGTCTAGTGGTCCGCCTATTCATGGTCGGTTTTACAGTGGTCTCGTTGTGTCTTAAAGAGTCCTTGGCTATGCCGACTCGGGGACGCTTCGTATGTCATGTGCACTGCCTTGTACATGATGGTGCTGTACGATCGAGCCCGTGTAGGCCCCACCACGAAAACTTCGGACGAAATCTCTATCATATGTTTGTTCCGGCTTATTCTGCAAGCCAATCCTTTGTTTATTTGTTTTTTTTCAGTTGTGGTATTCGAGTTGCTTCAATGTCAAATGTTGATTCCATACCTTTCCTAAATGGTGTTCTCATACTCCTATGTGGATACTAATCCTTCATGATAATCGAGATTGTCATGTTAATCCTTTTTTTTCAACTGGCGTGTTTTCTCTTCAAGTGGATCCGATCATTTCAACTTTCGCAAGATCAATTATCACTTCTTTTCAACGGTGTTTGTTTCATCCGTCTCCAAGTTGCCTTTGTATTTCCCACCCTCCCAAAGGACTCAGATTTCTTAATCAAGCGTCCTTTTATTCTTGTGAAGTCTCTTGATTCTTTTCTTTGAATGTTCTACCCGGTGGTTCACATGAAGATGCTCTTCTAGTTCGTCATTCCTCACTCATTTTTCATCTCCGGTGGTTCCAATTCAAGCTTTCAGTGTTGATCATATTCTTTTCCGTATTTCAAATACCCTCTCATGCCGGTGCACCTCATTATCATTCCACTTCTCACTATTTATTATTCCGGAGTGCCGAAGATGTCTCAGAAGATTCGTGTTTCCACTCTGCTTTCGTTCAAGATCTTTCGAGGATGTCACCTCATTCAAGCCATTTAATTCAACCGGTGCAACCTCTCTTTTAAATCATTTCAACGGTGTTTCTTTTGAGTGGGCCTTAACCCACAGGTCTTTTCCCAGGATCTTACCTGACTCTTCTTATTTTCCCGGAGCTATCCTAAATTCTTTTGAAGTTTGACATAAGAATGAATTATCATCAGTCTAATGCCTTCTCCTAGATCTTTCAAAATTCTTTTCATCGTTGGCTCAACCTTTTCCAATTTTAATTCCGGAGTGCCTCTACAACTCTTGGTGTTGTTTCTCGTAGTCATTATCTGTATTGAAGACCGAAGAAGAATTTTTCCTCCATATTTTTATCCACTCTCTGAGAGATTCAGGGTGCTAGCTTGTTGCCATCCTCTCATAGTTGTTTTTGGATTGTGAGAATTCTTTTCAACTATCCAGAGCAAATTCAAGAGTCTTCTCAATTTGTTATCCGGAGTCCATCAATTCAGGTGAATTCATTCTCAGCTTTCAGTTATCATTCTCCAATCTTACCGGTGTATCGTTCAAGTGTTCTCTAATCAGCTCGTCATCTCTTCGTTCTCATATATCTAAATTCTCCCAAGCATCTTCATTCATTTGCTAATTCTTCCCGGTGTTTCTTCATGTTTTAATCGTTCTTTTTCAATTCTTACGGTGGTTCGTTCAAGAGTTTTTCTTCCTTCGTGTATCATATCTATGCATTCGTGCTTTTCAAATTCTACGGGTGGATCATTGAAGACCTTCCCAAGTTCATGCTATATCTCTCTTCAATCCGTTGCAACTGGAATAAGTAGTATGCCAAATCCTTTGCTTGTCATCAATTAAATTGGTGAATGTTAAGCATAATGTAATTCTTATTATTGTTTCATCCAAGTGATTTAATTCCTTATTCCGGAGGTTCACCAAAATTCTTGATTTCAGTTGTTTCATCTTTTCTTTTCTGGAGTTCCAAGTTTTTTATGCATTATATCATCGCGAAGCTCCATCTAAATCATCGCAAGGTTTCACCTTGTGTTTTTCAACTTCTCTTTCCTTCCGTTTGATCTTCCTTTTGTTTTCCGGAGTTCTTCATGGAGGCTCAACATGATGGTTCATCAAAGATTTAATTCCTTCTCGAAGGGTTCATCAACATTCTTTTCAGAGGAGCTCAAGCATTCTTCATCTTGCAATCCGGAGTACAATTCTTTCTACCTTATCATTGGAGGTGGTATTATGTCATTCTTGATAATTTGAGTTCATGTTTCATGATTCAGATGTTGTTAAGAATGAGGTATGTTAAATCCATCAATCCCTTCGTTGGAGTTATCTTGGGTTATGTTTCACCTAAAGCTGTCCCTAAGGATTGTTGCTATCTATGGTGCTTATAAAGGACCCAAGATCTTCTTTACCCTCCCGGTGGAAATATTTTTCTCGTCTCCTTGTTCTTATCAATCCAATTCTTTTTCCCGTGAGTGGCAGGTTGTCACCTCATAATTTGAGATGGATTCCATAAGATCATATCAAGATTATTCTTTTCGTTGTTGTTGTTCTAACAACCCCATTCTAGCATTTGGTGTAAGCGTGCTCCCTCAAGATCTTGTTTCCCTTCGTTCATTCCATTCCATTCTTACTTTTGTTCCAGAGCCATTGTGATGTTGCTATCTTAAACCCATCTTCTGGTCTTGTCAAGATCATGTTCTTTTCATGCCTATCCATTAAACCGGAGTGTTGTGCCCTTTTTCTCAAGTTCTTTTCATTTTATCAAGTTTTTTCCTTCCATTTCAACTGGAGTGTTGTCCGAATTTTGTTCTTCCTTGAAACTCTTCCCTACCGGACTCAAGATGATGCAACCATACAAGCTTGCACCCATGTTTTCAAGTCTGCTCTGCGACAGTATTGGTATAACTAGAGGAAAACTCACTTTGAAGGCAAGACTAACAGTGAACTTGCCCAAACATCTCCATTGGAAAATATATCTGATGAAGACCGGAGAGTTGTAACACCCCGGATGTAATTTTCCCAATTTGTACTCCAACTCTTGCCGTTTCGGGTGTTAAGTTAATTTATTTCTCAGGTTCGCCAGTTATTCCGCTGTTGTTGTTGTCAGTGCGTGTCATGCATTGCATATCATGTCATCATGTGCATTTCATTTGCATACATGTTCGTCTCATGCATCCGAGCATTTTCCCCGTTGTCCGTTTTGCATTCCGGCGCTCCTATCTCCCCCGGTGGTCATTTCTACCTTTCTTTCGTGTGTGGGGACTAAACATTTTCGGATTTGACCAATACTTGCCAAGTGGCATTGGTTTACTACCGTAGACCGCCTGTCAAGTTTTGTACCAT
The DNA here is from genome assembly GCF_003073215.2 of Triticum urartu. NCBI lineage: Eukaryota > Viridiplantae > Streptophyta > Magnoliopsida > Poales > Poaceae > Triticum > Triticum urartu. The sequence continues at coordinate 282,539,961 of NC_053028.1, forward strand.
TTGGACTTCGTTTGATACTCCAACGGCTAACCGGAGGGACCGAAAAGGCCTCGTGTGTGTTGCAGCCCAACATCCTTCCAATTTTGGCCCAAAACCCACCTAAACCTCCTCCATCTCTCGGCGTTCGATCACGATCGCGTGGCCGAAAACCGCACCTCATTTGGACTCTCCTAGCTCCCTCTACCTATATAAACACCTCCCCCTCCGAAATTCGCGGATGAACCCTAATTTTCCTCTCTCCTCGCGCCGCCGGACGAAATCCGGATGGCCGGACACGTCCGACCTGCGCAGCGCCGCCGCCCGTAGCCATTCAGGGTGCGCCACGTGGCACCCCGGCGAGCGAGCTTGCCCCGCCTGCCTCGCCCTCGGCCGCCGCGCCTCCCTGCCGTCTCGCCGCTGCACTCGCCGCCGGCCGCGCCCCGCCAGCGCTGCCCCAGCCACGCCAACCGCCATCTCCGGCGAGCTTGAGGCGATCCTCGTTTTGCGCGCCGCCTGCTACAGTACGAGATCCGGATCTGGATCTGGATCGGGAGGTTGACTTTTTTGTCCCCAAACCCTAATTATTTTGCAATGTTCATCGCATCGTAACTCCACATCCGTAGCTCCGTTTTGAGCGTGTAGCATATCAAAATGTTCGTCTCAGAGAGCACATCATTTCATCTCATTGCATCATTTTCATTTGAGTTCATCTTGATGCCCGAAATGCTGTTGGAAGAGTGCTATTTGAGATAATTGTCAGATCTGCTGCTCCAATTAGATATTTGTCATTTTTGCCATGATTTTTGTGTGCTTGATATGCCCCTGAGCTCTACATGAGTTTTGTTATATGTTTTGCCATCTATCTAGAGGTGCAATCCATGTATTTTTGTGATGTGTGTGGTGACTAGCACAAGCTTGCAAAGTGGTGCATTCGTTAATGCTGATTTTAGGGACTTAGCATTTCCACTAAGTCCTTGATCTGTTTAT
>NC_053028.1:282541926-282557626 GCF_003073215.2 Triticum urartu
ACAGGGTTATGTTTTTGATAAAGAAGCTTCTTTAGCTATTTTTAGCTTGCAAAGATAGATACGAACTCAAGAGGTTATTAGCTAAATGGAATCAGCAATCTCTTAATGCTAGAATGAAACCTGACCCTGCTTTTGCTACTTCACCTATCTGTGTTACTGATAAGGATTATGAATTCTCTGTTGATCCTGATATAATTACTTTGGTTGAATCTGATACCTTTTCATGGCTATGAATCTGAAACTAGTTGGCACATCTTACTAAATTAAATGATATAGCCACCCTGTTTCACTACTAGATGAGAGAACTCGTTACTTATATCCCTTAAAATATTTTCGTTCTCATTAATAGGGTGATGCTAAGATATGGTTTAATTCTCTTGATCCTGGTTGTGTGCGTAGTCCCCAGGATATGATTTATTACTTCTCTGCTAAATATTTTCCTGCTCATAAGAAACAAGCTGCTTTAATATATATAATTTTGTGCAAATTGAAGAGAGAGTCTCCCACAAGCTTGGGGAGGCTTCTCAAGTTACTTAATGCTTTGCCTGATCATCCTCTTAAGAAAAATGAAATACTTGATATCTTTTATATGGACTAACCGATGCCTCAAAGATTACCTGGATAGTGTGATGGTTCTTCAGGGAAGAACACCAGATGAAGCTGAAAATTTCTATTGAATAATATGTTGACAAATGAAAATAATTGGACACCTCCGGAGCCCAATTCCTGAGCCTATTCCTAAACCAACTCCAAAGAAGAGAGGTATTCTATTTCTCAGTCTTGAAGATATGCAAAAGGGAAAGAAATCTATGAAAGAAAAAGGTATTAAAGCTGAAGATGTTAAGAATTTACCTCCTATTGAAGAAATACATGGTCTTAATTTACCGCATGTTGAAGAAACATATAATCTTAATCCTTTACCTATTGAAGAAACTCATGGTCTTGATAACCCGACACAGGTAGTAAAGGTAAATTCTCTCTATAGATATGATAAAGATGAAATCCCGTTTACTAAGTTTGCTAGCCCATGCTTAGATGAGTTTGATAAATTTATGGCTAAGCAAGAAGATTTTAATGCTTATTTTGGTACACAATTGAAATACAATTCAAATATGCTTGAACACTTGGGTGATTATATGGCTAATGTCAAAGGTGAACTTAAAAACTTATTAGTAAACATGCTTCTATGGTTACCACTGAATTAGAACAAGTACTTAAGGCTCAAAATGATTTGCTCAATGAATTGAATAGTAAGAATAATGATAATGTTGTTAGAGTTATGACTAGAGGTGGTAGAATGACTGAGGAACCTTTGTATACTGAAGGCCATCCTAAGATAATTGAGCAAGATTCTCAGAGAAATAATGTGGATGCACCTAGTCCTTCTAAAAAGAAGAAAAAGAAAAATGATAGGAGTTTGCATGCTTCTAGTGAACCTATTACCGAAACACCTGAGAATACAAATGATATTTCTATTTATGATGCTGAAACTCAATCTGGTAATGAACCTGAAACTAGTGATAATGCTAATAATAATGTTCATGATGATGCTCAACCTAGTAATGATAATGATATAGAAATTGAACCTGCTATTGATCTTGATAACCCACAATCAAAGAATCAACGTTGTGATAAGAAAGACTTTGTTGCTAGGAAACACGGTAAAGAAAGAGAACCATGGGTTCAGAAACCTATGCCTTTTCTTCCCAAACCATCCAAGAAAAAGGATGATGAGGATTTTGAGCGCTTTGCTTAAATGATTAGACCTATCTTTTTGCGTATGCGATTAACTGATATGCTCAAAATGAATCCTTATGCTAAGTATATGAAAGAAATTGTCACTAATAAAATAAAGATACCAGAAGATGAAATTTCCACCATGCTTGCTAATTATACTTTTAAGGGTGGAATACCAAAGAAACTTGGAGATCCAGGAGTACCTACTATACCATGCTCCATTAAAAGAAACTATGTTAAAACTGCGTTATGTGATCTTGGAGCCGGTGTTAGTGTTATGCCTCTCTCTTTATATCGTATACTTGATTTGAATAAGTTGACACCTACTGAAATATCTTTGCAAATGGATGATAAATCAACTACTATACCTGTCGGTATTTGTGAGGATGTGCCTGTTGTAGTTGCAAACGTTACTATTTTAACAGACTTTGTTATTCTTGATATTCCCGAGGACGATAGTATGTCTATTATTCTTGGAAGACCCTTTCTGAATACTGCAGGGGCTGTTATTGATTGCACTAAAGGCAATGTCACTTTTCATGTTAATGGTAATGAGCATATGGTACACTTTCCAAGGAAACAACCTCAAGTTCATAGTATCAACTATATTGGAAAAATTCCATCGATTATATTTGGAGGTTTTGAATTTCCTCTTCCTATTGTCAAGAAGAAATGCGATATTCTTATTATTGGGGATGTGCATATCCCCGTTGAGGTAACATAGTGTTATTCGAAATTTATCCGGTTCCATGTTATTCGGAATGAGTTCGTTAACAAGACTTGATCAACCTTGTTAGTGGATTCCTTTTGATGAGCATGAGATGGATGGAACTAGAAGGCACAACCTTCTGTACCCTCCTTTTACTTTCTGTTATTTATATTAAATAAAATAAAAATAGTATTTTTCTGCCTGTTATCTGATTATCCGTGCAATATAAAAATACCCCGAAAATAAAAGTTCTCCAAATGCCCTGAAATTTAAATATGATTTTTTCTAGAATATTTGGCACTGAGAACACAGCAGGGGGTCCATCCACCTAGCCACGAGGGTGGAGGGCGCGCCCTACCCCCCTGGGCGCACCCCCCTGCCTTGTGGGCCCATGGTGGCCCTCCTCCACTTATCCTTTCACCCACACACTCCTTCTTCCTCCCCCAAACACGAATATCCAGCTCAAACCCGAGTCCAGGCTCATTTTGCTGCCATTTTCGATCTCCTTACTCAAAGCACCTCTCACAAAACTGCTTGGGGAGATTGTTCTTTGGTATGTGACTCCTCCATTGCTCCAATTAGTTTTTGTTCTAGTGCTTTATTCATTGTAAATTTTTGCTGCTTAGGTGACCCTGTTCTTGAGCTTGCATGTCAAATTTATATGGTCAAAAGTAGTTTTGATGCATGATATAGGCCCTAGGCACTTGTAGGAGTAGTTGCTATCAATATTATTGAGTTTGGTTTACTTTTATTTTGAAGTTACCAAAAATTTCAGAATTTTTCAGAAAATAATGAAGAGACTTTTGAGGGGCTCATCGAGCCGAAGCTCGAAGGAAAAGGCACAGAAGCCTAAGTATAATCTGCCTCACACCGCGGAGGTTCGGTCGTGTGAATGGCCTTCCGATGATTTCTTGAGAGTAGCCGAGATTTATGAATATTTTTATGAATTGGCTAAGAATACAGGCCTCACCGCTTTCCTCCACGACCAACATGATCAGTGTCTCTTACTCACAAATATCTTTGTGCAAAACTTTCATTTCCATTCCAGGAGCTCACCACCTAAGGTGGAGTTTTATTTATATGATGAGCATAAGGAGATGTCACTTTATGATTTTTGTCGGGTTTGTTTGGTCCCTTTCGAGGGCACGACAGAGGAACCACATCGCAGCGATGTGGATGGGTTTCTTGATATCATCACTGTAGGGGAAACGAGGAAGGTTTTCGATGCACGAATCACTAGCATACATTTTCCTGTTTTACGCTATTTTGCATTATTTGCTAGTTGTTGCTTAATTGGTCGCGGAAACTGTGGAAACCTTAGTGTTCCTGATATTATTATTTTGCTCAACGGCTTATTAAGTGTTAACTCTATTAGTATGGGCGGCATTATTGCTAAACGGTTAAGTCTGAACCATACAAAGGGCCCCATCTTTGGAGGCATCTATGCTTCACGCCCAGCTGCACATTTTAACATACCTATTAGGCATTATGAGAAGGAAGAAAAAGTAATGGCTCGTGTTTATTTAGATTATAAGAGTATGGTGGCACATGATTTTATTGTTAGGAATAGGGAAGGAGAGCTTAAATACAAATTGTTCTTTGATAAACATCATCCTGAGACTATTACCCTGCCTGCTCCTTCCTTGTTTGTTTTATCTGCAGGCTAGTACCTTGTTCCGTTAGAGGCTATTCACGCCTATCGAAACCCTACATCAGCCACAGAGCCAGAGCCGGAACCACAAGTTGATCCTCCATGACAGTCTAATTACTAGTGGGATCCGGAGATGATTGCCAACCAGTGGCAATCGGAGTCTTCTTCTTCGCAGTACGACCCCAACTATTATTATGGATATCCGCCAGGCCAACAGTGGCCACAGACCAACTTAGGCCAACCGCCTAAGCTTAGGGTAGTACGTATTTCTCACCGACATTATATTCATGTTCACACACTCATTGCTAGATGTCGGTGCTCATACTTTTTCATTGTATCATCCATGCTAGTTTATTTCCCTTTTTATGCTTTCTTCTTGTGTATTTGATAAACCTTAACAAAAAACAAAAAAAATTACTTGTAGCTTTTAATTAGTTTAGTTTCCCTGCTTGTAGTAGTAATTAAAAAGAAAACCCCAAAAGATTTCATGTTCTTCTTTTGCTTGTTGGGAGCTTTCCCGTGTAAATAGTTTTATTTCTTTTCTTTTCTTTGGGGGTCGATAGGAGAAGACCATAATTAAAATGTTGAAGTGGCTCTTATATGCATTATTGTTGATCTGACAAAAGAGCCCATATTGCCTTGTCTTCTCCTGTTTATTTAATGCTTGCAGATTCCAGCTTAGTCCAGTGCACGTGCACTATTATTATTATCCACATCGTTCGGTCGTGCAAGTGAAAGGCAATAATGATGATTATATGATGAACTTGTTGAGATGAGAAAAGCTGGTATGAACTCGACCTCTCTTGTTTTTGTAAATATGATTAGTTCATCATTCCTGATTTAGCCTATTATGAATAAACATGTTTGCAATGAAAACTAGATATCATAGTTCTTGTGCCATGCTTGATTAGGTAGGAGCTTATAATGGTTTACCTTGCGTGCCAACATGCTATTAAAATGGTTGTGATGTGGTATGATAGGGTGGTATCCTCCTCTGAATGATTTAAGTGACTTGACTTGGCACATGTTCACGCATGTAGTTGAAACAAAATCAACATATCCTTCACGATATTTATGTTCATGGTGGATTATATCCTACTCATGCTTGCATTCGGTGTTGATTAATTTTAATGCATGTTCATGACTGTTGTCGCTCTCTAGCTAGTCGCTTCCCAGTCTTTTGCTAGCCTTCACCTGTACTAAGCAGGAATACTGCTTGTGCATCCAACTCCATAAACCCCAAAGTTATTCCATATGAGTCCACCATACCTACCTATATACGGTATCTACCTGCCGTTCCAAGTAAATTTGTATGTGCCAAACTCTAAACCTTCAAATAATTATCCTGTTTTGTATGCTTGAATAGCTCATGTATCAACTATGGTTGTTCGTATCTTCCATGTTAGGCGGGTTATTCTCAAGAGGAGTGGACTCCGCTCCTCTCTCACAAGAAAATGGTTGGTAACCGGGATGCACAGTCCCATGCTTTATGCAAATCAAATCAAAATAATTGCAAACAAAACTCCCCCTGGGACTCTTGTTAGTTGGAGGCACTCGTTGTTTCGAGCAAGCCATGGATTGATGCTTGTTGGTGGAAGGGGGAGTATAAACTTTACCATTTTGTTTGGGAACCGCCTATAATGTGTGTAGCATGGAAGATATCGCCATCTCTTGGTTGTTATGTTGACAATGAAAGTATACCGCTCAAAATATTATTCACCTCTATTTCAAAACCGAGCTCTGGCACCTCTACAAATCCCTGCTTCCCTCTGCGAAGGGCCTATCTATTTACTTTCATGTTGAGTCATCATCCTCTTATTAAAAAGCACCAGTTGGAGAGCACCGCTGTCATTTGCATTCATTATTGTTAGTTTACATTGAGTATGACTTGACTGGATCTCTTTTACCATGAATTACAATGTCTAGTCAGTCCTTGATCTTTAAAGGTGCTCTGCATTTATGTTTTGCAGTCTCAGAAAGTTCTAGCGAGATACCATCTTGTTATATCATATTATGATTGTTTTGAGAAAGTGTTGTCATCCGAGATTTATTATTATTGCTCGCTAGTTGATTATGCCATTGATATGAGTAAACTTGAGACCTAAGCGTTATTGTGATGTGGTTAGTCATAATCTTTGCTGAAAACTTGAATGCTGGCTTTACATATTTATAACAACAAGAGCAAACAGAGTTTGTAAAAGTTTTTCTTTATCACTTTAAGTTTATCAACTGAATTGCTTGATGACAAGCAAGGGTTTAAGCTTGGGGGAGTTGATACGTCTCTGTCATATCTATTTTTCCAAACACTTTTGCCCTTTTTTTGGACTCTAACTTGCATGATTTGAATGGAACTAACCCGGACTGACGCTATTTTCAGCAGAATTTCCATGGTGTTATTTATGTGCAGAAACAAAAGTTCTCGGAATGACTTGAAACTTCACGGAACGTCTATTTGGAAATAATAAAAAATCCTTGCAAAAGATGAAGACCAGGGGGCCCACACCCTAGCCACGAGGGTGGGGGCGCGCCCCCCTACCTCGTGGGCCCCCTGGAGCTCCTCCGACCTCAACTCCAACTCTATATATTTGCTTTCGGGGAGAAAAAAATCAGAGAGAAAGATTCATCACGTTTTACAATACGGAGCCGCCGCCAAGCCCTAAAACCTCTCGGGAGAGCTGATCTGGAGTCCGTTCGGGGCTATGGAGAGGGGAATCCGTCGCCATCGTCATCATCAACCATCCTCCATCACCAATTTCATGATGCTCACTGATACGTCTCCAACATATCTATAATTTTGATTGCTCCATGCTATATTATCTACTGTTTTGAATGTTTATGGGCTTTATTATACACTTTTATATCATTTTTGGGACTAACCTATTAACCCAGAGCCCAGTGCCAGTTTCTGTTTTTACCCTGTTTTAGGGTTTCGAAGAAAAGGAAAATCAAACGGAGTCCAATTGACCTGAAACTTCACGGAACTCATTTTTGGAAGGAAAGAAGCCTAGAAGACTTGGAGTGCACGTCGGGGAACCTACGAGGAGGTCACGAGGCAGGGGGCGCGCCCACCCCCCTGGGCGCACCCTCCACCCTCGTGAGCCCCTCGTGGCCCCCCTGACGTACTTCTTCCGCCTATATATCTCCATATACCCTAAAAACATCCGTGAGCACAATAGATCGGGAGTTCCGCCGCCAGAAGCCTCCGTAGCCACCGAAAGCCAATCTAGACCCGTTCGGCACCCTGCCGGAGGGGGCAATCCCTCTCCGGTGGCCATCTTCATCATCCCGGTGCTCTCCATGACGAGGAGGGAGTAGTTCTCCCTCGGGGCTGAGGGTATGTACCAGTAGCTATGTGTTTGATCTCTCTCTCTCTCTCTCGTGTTCTTGAGGTGATACGATCTTGATGTATCGCGAGCTTTGCTATTATATTTGGATCCTATGATGTTTCTTCCCCCCTCTACTCTCTTGTAATGGATTGAGTTTCCCCTTTGAAGTTATCTTATTGAATTGAGTCTTTAAAGATTTGAGAACACTTGATGTATGTCTTGCCGTGCGTATCTGTGGTGACAATGGGATACCACGTGATTCACTTGATGTATGTTTTGGTGATCAACTTGCGGGTTCCGCCCATGAACCTATGCATAGGGGTTGGCACACGTTTTCGTCGTGATTCTCCGGTAGAAACTTTGGGGCACTCTTTGAGGTCCTATGTGTTGGTTGAATAGATGAATATGAGATTGTGTGATGCATATCGTATAATCATACCCACGGATACTTGAGGTGACATTGGAGTATCTAGGTGACATTAGGGTTTTGGTTGATTTGTTTCTTAAGGTGTTATTCTAGTACGAACTCTAGGGCTGTTTGTGACACTTATAGGAATAGCCCAATGGATTGATTGGAAATAATAACTTTGAGGTGGTTTCGTACCCTACCATAATCTCTTCGTTTGTTCTCCGCTATTAGTGACTTTGGAGTGACTCTTTGTTGCATGTTGAGGGATAGTTATGTGATCCAATTATGTTATTATTGTTGAGAGGACTTGCACTAGTGAAAGTATGAACCCTAGGCCTTGTTTCCTATCATTGCAATACCGTTTATGATCACTTTTACCATTAGTTACCTTGCTGTTTTTATATTTTCAGATTACAAAAACTATTATCTACTATCCATATACCACGTGTATCACCATCTCTTCGCCAAACTAGTGCACCTATACAATTTACCATTGTATTGGGTGTGTTGGGGACACAAGAGACTCTTTGTTATTTGGTTGCAGGGTTGCTTGAGAGAGACCATCTTCATCCTACGCCTCCTACGGATTGATAAACCTTAGGTCATCCACTTGAGGGAAATTTGCTACTGTCCTACAAACCTCTGCACTTGGAGGCCCAACAACGTCTACAAGAACAAGGTTGTGTAGTAGACATCACTCACCGCCGTGCGTGAGCAATTCCATCATAGGCTTGCTGGACGGTGATGGGTTGGATGAGATCTATCATGTAATCGAGTTAGTTTTGTTAGGGTTTCATCCCTAGTATCCACTGTGTTCTAAGATTGATGTTGCTATGACTTTGCTATGCTTAATGCTTGTCACTAGGGCCCGAGTGCCATGATTTCAGATCTGAACCTATTATGTTTTCATCAATATATGAGATTTCTTGATCCTATCTTGCAAGTCTATAGTCACCTATTATGTGTTATGATCCGTTAACCCCGAAGTGACAATAATCGGGATACTTACCGGTGATGACCATAGTTGTAACACCCTCGATGCGACTATAGCTCCCACGTGTCGAGGCACGACTTAGAGGCATAATCGCATTGAAGGCATATGTCGCAAGTTAAGCAATCTTCACAACATCCCATGTAATATAATAATAAAGGGGAGATAACATAGTTGGCTTACACTCGCCACGTCAATCAAGTACATAAATAACATTAAATCATCCAAACACTCATGGCCCGACTATGGTGCCAAAATAAAAGATAACCCAACAAGCGACACGGTCCCAATCACCCCCAACTGGGCACCACTACTGATCATCGGGAAAGGAAACATAGTAACATTGAGAGTCTTCGTCGAACTCCCACTTGAGCTCATAAGCGTCTCCTGGAGCGGAATCATCAGGCCCTGCATATGGTGTAATAGTAATCTGTGAGCCACAGGGACTCAACAATCTCGCACCCTCGCGATCAAGACTATTTAAGCTTAAAGGTAAGGCAGGGTAAATATGTGGAGCTGCAGCAAGCGACTAGCAAGTATGGTGGCTAACTTATTCGCAAAAGAGAGTGAGAAGAGGAGGCAAAGCGCGAGCGAGAAACTAGAGAGAAACCTGCACAAACATTACTCCAACACCGTGTCCACTTCCCGGACTCCGCCGAGAAGAGGCCATCACGGCAACACACTCAGTTGATTCATTTTAATTAAGTTAAAGTTCAAGTTATCTACAACCGGACATTAACAAATTCCCATCTGCCCATAACCGCGGGCACAGCTTTCGAAAGTTCAAATCCCTGCAGGGGAGTCCCAACTTAGCCCATGACAAGCTCTCACGGCCAACGAAGGAATAGACCTCCTCCCAAGACGTTCCGATCAGACTCGGTATCTCGGTTGTTCAAGACACTTCGATAGGTTAAAACAAGACCAGCAACACCGCCCGAATGTCCCGACAAATCCTGATAGGAGCTGCACATATCTCGTTCTCGGGGCACACTCAGATGAGCCAGACGTCGGGTAGGCCAGCCCAGAGTTGCCCCTGGTAGCCCCGGACATCGCTCGGTGGGACCAACACTCAGAGGAGCACTGGCCCGGGGGGGTTAAAATAATGATGACCCTTGAGTCTGCAGAACCCAAGGGAAAGAAAAGGGTAGGTGGAAAATGGTAAAACAAAGGTTGGGCATTGCTGGAAAAGCTTTAATCAAGGCGAACTATCAAGGGGTTCCCATTATAACCCAACCGCGTAAGGAACGCAAAATCCAGGAACATAACACCGATATGACGGAAACTAGGGCGGCAAGAGTGGAACAAAACACTAGGCGAGAGGCCGAGCCTTCCACCCTTTACCAAGTATATAGGTGCATTAAGATAACATGGCAATATAATGATATCCCAACAAGTAAATAAATGTTCCAACAAGGAACGGCCTTCAATCTTCACCTGCAACTAGCAACGCTATAAGAGGGGCTGAGCAAAGCGGTAACATAGCCAATCAACGGTTTGCTAGGACAATGGTGGGTTAGAGGTTTGACATGGCAATTTGGGAGGCTTGAAAAAATGGTAGGCATCGTAGCATTGGCATAGCAAAAGAGCGAGCAATCTAGCATAGCAAAGATAGTAGTGATTTCGAGGGTATGATCATCTTGCCTGCACAGTTGTCAGAGTTGACTGGATCCTCGAAATCAAACTCAACGGGCTCCTCATTAGCGAACTCGTCTCCCGGCTCTACCCAAACAAGAAAAACAAGCAACAAGGATACAATCAACCATGTGCAAGGATCCATCAAGATGCAAAGATGATAAGCTATGTGGGATGCTATGCGGGATGCAAAATGCAAGATATGACAGGAAATGCAAGAACCTGGCCTCAACTTGGAAATCCAAGTGTGCCACTGGAAATATGAGATAAAATCGCTTGAAAACGATATAAAGAACGCCGGAATCGGAGTTACGGTTTGGAAATGGCAAGCGATTCAAAAATGACACCGGTCTGCGATTTACAACAAGTAGCCATCTAAATGCAATGAGATGAACATGCTACAGCACCCAAACATGACAACAAGATACGTGGCAGGGATGCATACAAGATGCTTAACAAAAGTCTAGCACTGAGCTACGGCCAATTCATCCATTAACAGGTTCAAACAAGCATGGCAAAAATGCATATGGCAAATAGATCTCAGACTTAGTGAAATTAACACTTGTCTGGAATTTCAGATCAGGTAGCACTCTTTGGAGCAACAAAACTACATGCTACAGGACCTAAACATGGCAAATTAAAGCATGGCATAATTCTCCATCACCGATCCATTGCCTACGAGCTTTCCATATATTTTTCTTTGCTTATTTTCTTTTCCGTTGCTATTGCTATCATCACTACAAAATACCAAAAACATTACTTTTGCTACTATTACCTTTTTCTACCATTACCACTACTATCATATTACTTTGCTACTAAATACTTTGCTACAGATATTAAGTTTCCAGGTGTGGTTGAATTGACAACTCAGCTGCTAATACTTGAGAATATTTTTGGCTCCCCTTGTGTCGAATCAATAAATTTGGGTTGAATACTCTACCCTCGAAAACTGTTGCGATCCCCTATACTTGTGGGTTATCACTTGTCCTCAAGCGGAAGCCGATAACAAAAAATATGTCTACATATTTAGAGATAGAGGTGTCGATAAAACAAAGTACGGACATGAGGGCATCATGATCATTCTTAGAATAGCAACATATATGTATTGTCATATGGTTTCTTATGCTAAAGTAACAATTCCTTCACAATTTCATGTATGAGTCAGAAACTTCATTGAAAACTAACAAACTATAATCTCAGTCATTTAAGCAACTTGCAAATTTATCGTAACATGGCAAATTAAAGCATGGCATGGAGCTACTCAAAAGCTTAACAAAAGTCCCTTAGTGACCTTGAGCCAAAAGGGATCAGAAAATACAATTGCAAGCATGTGAACATAGCAAAAACATAATCAGTTTCCAGACTTAGTGAAAACTGGCACATGCTGAAACATAACTCAAGTAGGCATGTTTACGAGCTCGATGCACTCACTACGGTGCAAGTCATGATAAGCTAAGCATACATCCATCAAGAATACACAAAATGCAAGCTAGACATGGCAAGAACAATAACATAGCATGCATGGATCAACTACAACATCATCGGCAAAATTGCAAACAAGTTGACAATCTGCCCAGATTCACAAAGTAGCAAAAGTAGAGCTCGATTGACTCAAGCTAGGGTTCTCCATAATTGCAAACAAATACATGGATGGATAGAGCACTACAAGATTAACAAAACATCCTTACTGATCATCCTCAAAAGAGGCACGGATCACTAGGAAACAACAATGAACATATGGCATCATGAGATAAACAGCTCCAGGACTTAGTGAAAACTAAGTCCCTGAAAACAGAATTACAAGTGCACCACTTTGCAAGCTTGCACTAGTCACCACACACACAAAAATACATGGGTTGCACCTCTGGAAGATGACAAAACCCTTAACAAAACATATGTAGAGCATCAGGGCATATCATGCACACAAAATCATGGCAAAAATGACAAAAACTAAATGGAGTAGCAGATCTGACAATTATCTAAGTAGCCCTCTTCTAACAGCATTTCGGGCATCAAGATGAACTCAAATGAAAATGATGCAATGTAATGAAATGATGTACTCTCTGAGATGAACATTTTGATATGCTATATGCAATACGGAGCTACGGATGCAAAGTTACGGAGCTTGAACATGGAAGCACTGACTGAAAAAATCAGGGGACTTAGTGAAAAAAACTCGCCTAGGGTTTTCGATCTGCACGCAATCGACACTCGGACTCAATCCAACCAAAACACGACCCCAGGCCCACAAAACCACCAATCCAAAACAAAACCCGCCACAAACCCAAAACACCTAAACACCAAAGACCACCACACAAAAATAAAACAAAGGCACAAAAGCCGCCAGCACATAGCAAATCACCCGGCAGAAGCAAAATCGAGCTCAGGACCGAGTACGCGGACAGATATGACACTCCGGCAACAACGCGCCGGCCGCGGACAGGCGGCGACGGCTCTACAATAAGCGCGAGATAGACTCGCCGGCGCAACAACAAACGGCGGCGCAACAAGAACCCAATGGGTGCAACGCTAAAAGGCCCGGCGAGCGGCCGGCTAAGGCGGCCAAATAAAACGAAAACACTAACAAAAAAGAACAAAACAAGCTGGGCGACCGCCGAAAAAAAATACGGACAGGGGCACGAGCGGCGGCCTTCACCGGAGATGAAAAAGTGACGCACCAAAGGCGCGGGAAAAAAACGCAAGAGCCGGCAACGGGAAAGCGAACAAAAACGCAGGGCGGAAGCATGAGGGAGACAGAGAAATTACCGGGCAACGCGGCGGTGGATGGATGGGCCCGCGGGAGGCCGGGAAGGGACCTTCCCGGGACCGCGGCAGACGCGGATCGAATGACGGTCCCACGGGGCCGAATGCCCACGGCACGTGACGCCACAGTCGTCAGTGGGCAGCAGGATGCTGGACGCGTCCGGTCCGGACGGACAATGTCCGGCCGGCGCGAGACGGGCAGAGTTATTTTAGGGTTTGGAAGGAGATCCGGATTTCGGGAAGGGTCTTAAATAGGCATAGAGGGAGCTAGGAGAGTCCAAATGAGGTGCGGTTTTCGGCCACGTCGTGATCGAACGCTCTAGATGATGGAGAGGTTAGGTGGGTTTTGGGGCCAAATTGGAAGGGTGTTGGGCTGCAACACACACGAGGCCTTCTCGGTCCCTCGGTTAACCGTTGGAGTATCAAACAGAAGTCCAAATGGTACGAAACTTGACAGGCGGTCTACCGGTAGTAAACCAAGGCCGCTTGGCAAGTCTCGGTCCAATCCGGAAATGTTTAATCCCCACACACGAAAGAAAGCTAGAAATGACCACCGGAGGAGAACGAAGCGCCGGAATGCAAAACGGACAACGGGGAAAATGCTCGAATGCATGAGACGAACACGTATGCAAATGCAATGCACATGATGACATGATATGAGATGCATGACAACGACAACAACACACGGAGACAAAGACCCGAACCCGAGAAAAATAAAATAACTTAACGCCGGAAACGGCAAGAGTTGGAGTACAAATTGGGAAAGTTACATCCGGGGTGTTACAACACTCCACCACTACGAAAGGATCTCGTCCCGAGATCTAGGACTGAAAGAACGCCGGGTACTCAGAACGGAGGTGATCCTCGCGTTCCCAGGTAGCTTCACGGTCGGAATGGTGTGACCACTTGACTTTGAGGAATTTGATTGACTTGTTGCGAGTCTTGCGTTCAGTCTCTTCAAGAATAGCAACGGGGTGCTCACGATAAGAGAGATCTTCTTGGAGCTCAATGTCCTCGAAGTTGACGGTGCGGTCAGGAGTCTTGAAGCACTTTCGAAGCTGAGAGACATGGAACACATCATGAACATTTGCAAAGTTTGAAGGAAGCTCGAGTTGATAGGCGAGGTCGCCTCTCTTGCTGACAATCTTGAAAGGTCCCACGTATCTAGGGGCAAGCTTCCCTTTGATACCGAAGCGACGAGTACCTTTCATAGGAGAGACGCGGAGGTAAACATGATCTCCGATCTCGAAAGCCAAATCACGGTGCTTACTATCATAGTAGCTCTTCTGGCGGGATTGGGCTGCTTTGAGGTTATCACGAATGACTTTGCACATTTCTTCTGCCTCTGTGATTAAGTCATTACCCAAAAGCTGACGTTCACCGGTTTCAGACCAGTTGAGAGGGGTACGGCACTTCCTGCCATACAGAATTTCAAAAGGGGCCTTGCCCGAACTTGCTTGAAAACTGTTGTTGTAGGAGAATTCAGCATAAGGAGACAATCCTCCCACTTCATGCCGAAGGAGATCACACAAGCCCTGAGCATATCTTCAAGAATCTGGTTGACACGCTCGACTTGACCGCTAGTTTGAGGATGGAAAGCTGTGCTGAAGCGGATGTTGGTGCCCATGGCCTTCTGAAAAGAATCCCAAAACTTGGAGGTAAAGATGCTGCCACAGTCTGAAGAGATCACTTGTGGGAAATACCGTGCAGAGAGACAATTCGAGAGGTATAGAGTTCCGCCAATTGAGCTGCAGTGATTGACTCTTTGATAGGCAGAAAGTGAGCCACTTTGGAGTTTGTCGATGACAACGAATATAGCATCATTGCCACGCTTGTACTTTGGAAACCAGTCACGAAGTCCATTTCAATGTGGTCAAACTTCCATTCTGGAATGGCAAGAGGTTGGAGGAGACCAGCTGGCCTTTGGTGTTCTGCCTTCACTCTTCTGCAGACATCACATTCATTCACGAATTGAGCAATCTCGCGCTTCATTCGAGTCCACCAATAAGCTGCTTGAGGTCCTGATACATCTTCGTGCTCCCAGGATGGATGGAGAGGAGAGAATTGTGAGCCTCGTTCATGATCACTTTACGGAGGTCACCTTTGGGTACAACAATACGATCCTCGAAGAAGAGAGTATCCTTGTCATCAAGGCGGTAGCACTTGTACTTGGGTTGACTCTTGGCAATCCCAATCTTCACCTTTTTCACCATAGCATCAAGAATGGGCCTTGGCGAATCTGGTCTTCCAAGGTAGGAGAGACTTGAAGGTTGGCGAGGAAACCTTGAGGAACAACTTGCAGATTAAGTTTGCGGAAAGCTTCACAAAGCTCGGGTTGGTAAGGCTTGAGAATCAGACTGTTGCAGTAAGCCTTCCTGCTCAGTCAGCAATCACATTGGCCTTGCCTGGAGTATACTCGATACTCGGATTATACTCTTGAATCATTTCGACCCATCGAGTTTGCCTGAGGTTGAGATTAGGC
>NC_053028.1:282558626-282577670 GCF_003073215.2 Triticum urartu
GATCATTGATACGTCCATTTTGCATCATGCTTTTATATCGATATTTATTGCATTATGGGATGTTATTACACATTATGTCACAATACTTATGCCTATTCTCTCTTATTTTACAAGGTTTACATAAAGAGGGAGAATGCAGGCAGCTGGGATTCTGGGCTGGAAAAGGAGCAAATATTAGAGACCTATTCTGCACAGCTCCAAAAGTCCTGAAACTTCATGGAAGTTATTTTCAAAATATATAAAAAATACTGAGCGCAAGAAGTACCAGAGGGGGGCCACTCACCAGCCACGAGGGTGGGGCACGCGCCCTACCCCCAGGTGCACCCCGTGCCTCGTGGGCCCCCTGGTGGCCCTCCGATGCCCATCTTCTGCTATATGGAGTCTTTCGTTGAGGAAGAAATCATAAGCAACCTTCGGGACGAGACTCCGCCGCCACGAGGCGGAACCTTGGCGGAACCAATCTAGGGCTCTGGCGGAGCTATTCTGTCGGGGAAACTTCCCTCCGGGAGGGGGAAATCATCACCATCGTCATCACCAACACTCCTCTCATCGGGAGGGGGCCAATCTCCATCAACATCATCGCCGGCACCATCTCCTCTCAAACCCTAGTTCATCTCTTGTATCCAATTCTTGTCTCTAAGTCCGGGATTGGTACCTGTAGGTTGCTAGTAGTGTTGATTACTCCTTGTAGTTGATGCTAGTTGGTTTACTTGGTGGAAGATCATATGTTCAGATCCTATATGCACATTAATACCCCTCTGATTATGAACATGAATATGCTTTGTGAGTAGTTACGCTTGTTCCTGAGGACATGGGAGAAGTCTTGCTATTAGTAGTCATGTGAATTTGGTATTCGTTCAATATTTTGATGAGATTTATGTTGTCTCTCCTCTAGTGGTGTTATGTGAACATCGACTACATGACACTTCGCCATTATTTGGGCCTAGAGGAAGGCATTGGGAAGTAATAAGTAGATGATGGGTTGCTAGAGTGACAGAAGCTTAAACCCTAGTTTATGCGTTGCTTCGTAAGGGGCTGATTTGGATCCATATGTTTCATGCTATGGTTAGGTTTACCTTAATACTTTTGTTGTAGTTGTGGATGCTTGCAATAGAGGTTAATCATAAGTGGGATGCTTGTCCAAGTAAGGACAGTACCCCAAGCACCGGTCCACCCACATACCAAATTATCAAAGTACCGAACGCGAATTATATGAACATGATGAAAACTAGCTTGACGATAATCCCCATGTGTCCTCAGGAGCGCTTTTCTCTATATAAGAGTTTGTCCAGGCTTGTCCTTTGCTACAAAAAGGATTGGGCCACCTTGCTGCACTTTATTTACTTTTGTTACTTGTTGCTCGTTACAAATTATCTTATCACAAAACTATCTATTACCTATAATTTCAGTGCTTGCAGAGAATACCTTGCTGAAAACCGCTTATCATTTCCTTCTGCTCCTCGTTGGGTTCGACACTCTTACTTATCGAAAGGACTACGATAGATCCCCTATACTTGTGGGTCATCAAGAATCTTTTCTGGCGCCGTTGTCGGGGAGTGAAGCGCCTTTGGTAGGTGGAATTTGGTAAGGAAAAATTTATATAGTGCTGAAATTTACTGTCACTTGTTACTATGGAAAGCAATCCTCTGAGGGGCTTGTTCGGGGAGTCTTCACCTCGACCAGTAGAGCAAAGAGTTGCTCCTCAACCTACTCAACCTAATGAACCTACTGAAAATGAAAATGTCTACTTTGAAATTCCTTCGGGTATGATAGAAAAACTGCTAGCTAATCCTTTTGCAGGAGATGGAACATTACATCCTGATGAGCACCTAATATATGTGGATGAAGTTTGTGGATTATTTAAGCTTGCAGGTATGCCTGATGATGTTATCAAGAACAAGGTCTTCCCTTTATCTTTGGAGGGAGATGCATTGACATGGTATAGGCTATGTGATGATATGGGATCATGGAACTAACATGATTGAAATTGGAATTTCATCAGAAGTTTTATCCTATGCATCTTGTTCATCGTGATCGTAATTATATATATAATTTTTGGCCTCGCGAAGGAGAAAGCATCGACTCAAGCTTGGGGGAGGCTTAAATCAATATTATTCATGCCCCAATCATGAGATCTCAAGAGAAGAAATGATTATCAAAAATTATGCTTCGGCTTTCTGATAACAATCGCACCATGCTCGATACTTCTTGTGCTCGCTCTTTTATGATGAAGACTATTGAATTCAAATGGGATTTATTGGAAAGAATTAAATGCAACTCTGAAGATTGGGATCTCGACGAAGGTAAGGAGTCAGGTATGACACCTAAGTTTGATTGTGTTAAATCTTTTATGGATACCGATGTTTTTCGTAAATTTAGCACTAAATATGGACTTGACTCTGAGATAGTAGCTTCTTTCTGTGAATCCTTTGCTACTCATGTTGATCTCCCTAAAGAGAAGTGGTTTAAATATCATCCTCCCATAAAAGTAAAAGTAGTTGCACCTATTAAAGTTGAAGAAAATACTATCACTTATAATGATCCTATTGTTCCCACTGCTTATGTTGAGAAACCACCTTTTCCTGTTAGGATAAAAGATCATGCTAAAGCTTCAACTGTGGTTCATAAAAGCAATATTAGAACCTATACACCTCCTGAGCAAGTTAAAGTTGAACCTAATATTGCTATTGTTAAGGATCTCTTGGCTGATAATATTGATGGGCATGTTATTTATTTCTGTGATGAAACTGCTAGAATTGCTAAACCTTGTGCTAAAGATAAACATAGACCTGTGGTAGGCATGCCTGTTATTTCTATTAAAATAGGAGATCATTGTTATCATGGCTTGTGTGATATGGGTGCTAGTGCTAGTGCAATACCTATTGACTTATACAAATAAATTATGCATGATATTGCACCTGCTGAGTTAGAAGATATTGATGTCACAATTAAACTTGCCAATAGAGATACTATTTCACCAATTGGGATTGTTAGAGATGTTGAAGTCTTGTGTGGGAAAACTAAATATCCTTGCTGATTTTCTGTTCTTGGTTCCCCACAAGATAGCTTTTGTCCCATTATATTTGGTAGACCCTTCTTAAACACTGTTAATGCTAGGATAGACTGTGAAAAGGATGTTGTTACTATTGGTTTAGGTGATATGTCTCATGAGTTCAACTTTTCTAAATTTCGTAGACAACACCGTGAAGAGGAATTGCCTAGTAAAGATGAAATTATTGGTCTTGCTTCTATTGTCCTACCTCCTAGTGATCCTTTAGAACAATATTTGCTAGACCATGAAAATGATATGTTTATGAATGAAAGAAGGGAAATGGATGAAGTGTTCTTTAAACAGGGACCTATTCTTAAACACAACCTGCCTGTTGAAATCTTAGGGGATCCTCCTCCACCCAAGGGTGATCCCGTGTTTGAGCTTAAACCATTGCCTGATACTCTTAAATATGCTTATCTTGATGAAAAGAAGTTATATCCTGTTATTATTAGTGCTAACCTTTCAGAGAAGGAGGAACAAAAATTATTGAAAACTTTGAAGAAGCACCGTGCTGCTATTGGATATACTCTTGATGATCTTAAGGGCATTAGTCCCACTCTATGTCAACACAAAATAAATTTGGAAAAAGATGCCAAACCAGTTATTGATCACGAACGACGAAAGAATCCTAAGATGAAAGAAGTGGTAAGAAAAGAAATACTAAAGCTCCTTGTGGTAGGTATAATTTATCCCGTTGCTGATAGTCAGTGGGTAAGTCATGTCCATTGTGTTCCTAAGAAGGGAGGTATTACTGTCGTTCCTAATGATAAAGATGAATTGATTCCGCAAAGAATTATTATAGGTTATAGGATGGTAATTGATTTCCGCAAATTAAATAAGGCTACTAAAAAAGATCATTACCCCTTACCTTTCATTGATCAAATGCTAGAAAGATTATCCAAACTTACACATTTTTGCTTTCTAGATGGTTATTGTGGTTTCTCTCAAATACCTGTATCAGCTGATGATCAATCTAAGACCACTTTTACTTGCCCTTTAGGTACTTTTGCTTATAGACGTATTCCTTTTGGTTTATGTAATGCACCTGCTACCTTTCAAAGATGCATGATGGCTATATTTTCTGATTTTTGTGAAAAGATATGTGAGGTATTCATGGACGATTTCTCCGTTTATGGATCCTCTTTTGATGATTGCTTAAGCAACCTTGATTGAGTTTTGCAGAGATGTGAAGAAACTAACCTTGTCTTGAATTGGGAGAAATGTCACTTTATGGTTAATGAAGGTACTGTTTTGGGGCACAAAATTTCTGAAAGAGGCATTGAAGTTGATAAAGCTAAAGTTGATGCTATTGAAAAGATGTTGTGTACCAAGGACATCAAAGGTATAAGAAGTTTCCTTGGTCATGCCGGTTTTTATAGGAGGTTCATTAAGGACTTCTCAAAAATTTCTCGGCCTCTGACTAATTTATTACAAAAAGATATACCGTTCGTCTTTGATGATGATTGTGTAGAAGCATTTGAAATACTTAAGAGAGTATTAATCTCTGCACCTATCGTTCAGCCACCTGATTGGAATTTACCTTTTGAAATTATGTGTGTTGCTAGTGATTATGCTGTAGGTGTTGTTCTAGGGCAAAGAGTTGGTAATAAATTAAATGTTATTCAATATGCTAGTAAAACTCTAGACAATGCCCAGAGAAATTATGCTACTACTGAAAAAGAATTCTTAGCGGTTGTATTTGCTTATGATAAGTTCAGACCTTATATTGTTGATTCTAAAGTAACTATTCACACGGATCATGCTGCTATTAAAGATCTTATGGAAAAGAAAGATGCTAAACCTAGACTTATTAGATGAGTCCTCTTGCTACAAGAATTTGATTTGCATATTATTGATAGAAAGGGAGCCGAGAACCCCGTTGCAGATAACTTGTCTAGGTTGGAAAATGTTCTTGATGACCCACTACCTATTGATGATAGCTTTCCTGATGAACAATTAAATGTCATAAATGCTTCTCATCTGCTCCATGGTATGCTGATTATGCTAATTACATTGTTGCTAAATTTATACCATCTAGTTTCACATACCAGCAAAAGAAAAAGTTCTTCTATGATTTAATACATTACTTCTGGGATGATCCACATCTTTATAAAGGAGTAGATGGTGTTATTAGACGTTGTGTACCTGAGCATGAACAGGAACAGATCCTACGCAAGTGTCACTCCGAGGCTTATGGAGGACACCATGCTGCAGATAGAACTGCACACAAGGTATTGCAATCCGGTTTTTATTGGCCTACTCTCTTCAAGGATGCCTGTAAGTTTGTCTTGTCTTGTGATGAATGTCAAAGAATTGGTAATATTAGTAGACGTCAAGAAATGCCTATGAATTATTCACTTGTTATTGAACCATTTGATGTTTGGGGCTTTGATTATATGGGACCTTTTCCTGCCTCTAATGGATATACACATATTTTAGTTGCTGTTGATTACGTACTAAGTGGGTAGAAGCTATTCCAACTAGTAGTGCTGATCATAACACCTCTATTAAGATGCTTAAAGAAGTTATTTTTCTGAGGTTTGGAGTCCCTAGATATTTAATGACTGATGGTGGTTCACATTTTATTCATGGTGCTTTCCGTAAAATGCTTGCTAAGTATGATGTTAATCATAGAATTGCATCTCCTTATCACCCACAGTCTAGTGGTCAAGTAGAATTGAGTAATAGAACTCAAATTAATTTTGCAAAAGACTGTTAATAGATCTAGAAAGAATTGGTCCAAGAAACTTGATGCATTATGGGCCTATAGAACTGCATATAAAAATCCTATGGGTATGTCTCCCGTATAAAATGGTTTATGGAAAGCATGTCACTTACCTCTCGATCTAGAACATAAGGCATATTGGGCTATTAAAGAGCTCAACTACGATTTCAAACTTGCCGAAGAGAAGAGGTTATTTGACATTATCTCACTTGATGAATGGAGAACCCAAGCCTATGAGAATGCCAAATTGTTTAAAGAAAAAGTTAAAAGATGGCATGACAAAAGGGTACAAAAGCGTGAGTTTAATGTAGGTGACTATGTATTGCTATACAACTCTCGTTTAAGATTTTTTGCAGGAAAACTTCTCTCTAAATGGGAAGGTCCTTACGTTATCGAGGAGGTCTATCATTCCGGTGCCATAAAAATCAACAACTTCGAAGGCACAAATCTGAAGGTGGTGAACGGTCAAAGAATCAAACATTATATCTCAGGTAATCCTATAAATGTTGAAACTAATGTTATTGAAACCGTAACCCGGGAGGAATACATAAGGGACACTTTCCAGAACGTTTCAGACTCCAAAAAGGAATAGGTATGTGGTAAGGTAAGTAAACCGACTCCAAAATAGTTCTAATGGCAATTTTTCTCCGTTTTGGAATATTTAGAAAAATAGAAAAATAAGAAGTAGTACAGGAAGGACACGAGGGTGGAGGGCGCGCCCTACCCCCTGGGTGCGCCCCCTACCTCGTGGGCACCTCGTGCGCTCTCCAAACTCCGTTTTCTTGCACGTTGCGTATTTTGGTCGGTAAAAATTCATTATATAATCTCTCGGAGGTTTTGATTCCTGTATCACGCAATTGTCCTCTGTTCTTGTTTCGAGCTGTTTTTTGTCAGGGTTGTCAAGGCCAGGCATCATGCCGTCCCCCTCCTCCAACAATGGTGACAATGATGCTTGGTTAATGAATATAGAGCTAAAGAGGGAATAACCCGTGGAGATCAACAAGGATGAAGGGATCAAGAAGGCCACGGAGGACCAAGTTCCAGCAACAGAAAACATCCTTCAACTTGATCACAATCTTCTTACCCCGACTGAGATCGAAGCTTTCAAGATGATTGAGTTAGCTCGTATACAAAACAAGTATCTCACACGTGAAAATATTTTGTTGAAGGAGCATATAGTTGCACTCAAGGGCATTATCCGCAAGTTGGAGGATCTCTTACGCTCGATGTGTGACTACCCATCATCACCACCATCTTCTTCACCAACAAAGGAGACATAATCACATGGGTATGGGCACTCCCCTTGGCAACTGCCAAGCTTGGGGGAGGTGCCCCAGTATCGTCTCACCATCACATCTCTATCTTTATCGTTTTTCTTAGTTCGATCCTTTTGATAATATTTTGATCTAGTAGAATAAAAGTTTTTAGTATGATCTAGTTTTGAGTTTTGCTCTATAATCCCTCCATGTAATCGAGTCCGTGAGCTATATAATAAAGATTAGTGTTGAGTCAAGGACTTGATTATTTTGCCATGATCTTGAGTGAATAAAAGAAAAGAGAAAATAATAAAAAGAAATAAAAGAGATCATAAGCATCTTATGGAGAGTAATGAGCTCACATATAAAGAGTATTATGAATAAAAGTTGTTGAGAGTTGACAAACATAGTTTTGGTCATCGTTGCAATTAATAGGAAGTAATAAAGAAAGAGAGGTCTTCACATATAAATATACTATATTGGACATCTTTTATGATTGTGAGCACTCATTAAAATATGACATGCTAAAGAGTTGATGTTGGACAAGGAAGAGAACATAATGGGTTATGTTTTCTTGCATCTAAGATAAATTATATTGCCATGGATCATCCAATATGGTTGAGCTTGCCTTTCCCCCTCATGCTAGCCAAATTCTTTGCACCAAGTAGAGATACTACTTGTGCTTCCAAATACCCTTAAATCGAGTTTTGCCATGAGAATCCACCATATCTACCTATGGATTGAGTAAGATCCGTAAACTAAGTTGTCATCGGTGCAAGCAATAAAAATTGCTCTCTAAATATGTATGATTGATTGGTGTGGAGGAAATAAGCTTTATATGATCTTGTGATGTGGAAGAAATAAAAGCGACAGACTGCATAATAAAGGTATATCACAAGTGGCAATATAAAGTTGCGTTCTTTCACATTAAGATTTTGTGCATCCAACCTTAAAAGTGCATGACAACCTCTGCTTCCCTCTGTGAAGGGTCTATCTTTTACTTTTATCTCCTACCTTACATAAGAGTCATGGTGATCCTCACCTTTCCTTTTTACATTTTATCTTTTGGCAAGCACAATATGTTGGAAAGATCATGGTATATATGGCTAATTGGATGTGAGTTTTCATGAACTATTATTGTTGACATTATCCTTGAGGTAAAATGTTGGGAGGCAAAACTATAAGCCCCTATCTTTCTCTGTGTCCGATTAAAACTCCATACCCATAAGTATTGCGTGAGTGTTTGCAATTGTGAAAGACTATATGATAGTTGAGTATGTGGACTTGCTGAAAAGCTCTTATATTGACTCTTTCTTATGTTATGATAAATTGCAATTGCTTCAGTGACTGAGATTATAATTTGTTAGTTTTCAATGAAGTTTATGATTCATACTTGAAATTGTGATTTAATTGTTACTTTAGCATAAGAGATCATATGACAATAATTATATAAGCTGTTGTTCTAAGAATAATCATGATGCCCTCATGTCCGTATTTTATTTTTATCGACACCTCTATCACTAAACATGTGGACATATTTTTCGATTTCGGCTTTCGCTTGAGGACAAGCGAGGTCTAAGCTTGGGGGAGTTGATACGTCCATTTTGCATCATGCTTTTATATTGATATTTATTGCATTATGGGTTGTTATTACACATTATGTCACAATACTTATGCTTATTCTCTCTTATTTTACAAGGTTTACATAAAGAGGGAGAATGCCGACAGCTGGGATTCTGGGCTGGAAAAGGAGCAAATATTAGAGACCTATTTTGCACAGCTCCAAAAGTCCTGAAACTTCACGGAAGTTATTTTCAGAATATAAAAAAAAATAATGAGCGCAAGAAGTACCAGAGGGGGTCCACTCACCAGCCATGAGGGTGGGGGGCACGCCCTACCCCCTGGGTGCGCCCCTGCCTCGTGGGCCCCCTGGTGGCCCTCCGATGCCCATCTTCTGCTATATGGAGTCTTTCATTGAGGAAAAATCATAAGCAAGCTTTCGGAACGAGACTCCGCCACCATGAGGCGGAACCTTGGCGAAACAAATCTAGGGCTCTAGCGGAGCTGTTCTGCCGGGGAAACTTCCCTCCGGGAGGGGGAAATCATCACCATCATCTTCACCAACGCTCCTCTCATCGGGAGGGGGCCAATATCCATCAACATCTTCACCAGCACTATCTCTTCTCAAACCCTAGTTCATCTCTTGTATCCAATTCTTGTCTCTAAGTCTGGGATTGGTACTTGTGGGTTGCTAGTAGTGTTGATTACTCCTTGTAGTTGATGCTAGTTGGTTTACTTGGTGGAAGATCATATGTTCAGATCCTATATGCACATTAATACCCCTCTGATTATGAACATGAATATGCTTTGTGAGTAGTTACGTTTGTTCCTAAGGACATGGGAGAAGTCTTGATATTAGTAGTCATGTGAATTTGGTATTCGTTCGATATTTTGATGAAATGTATGTTGTCTCTCCTCTAGTGGTCTTATGTGAACGTCGACTACATGATACTTCACCATTATTTGGGCCTAGAGGAAGGCATTGCGAGGTAATAAGTAGATGATGGGTTGCTAGAGTGACAGAAGCTTAAACCCTAGTTTATGCGTTGCTTCGTAAGGGGCTGATTTGGATCCATATGTTTCATGCTATGGTTAGGTTTACCTTAATACTTTTGTTGTAGTTGCAGATGCTTTCAATAGAGGTTAATCATAAGTGGGATGCTTGTCAGAACAGATTCGTCTCCATCGTATCTACTTTTCCAAACACTTTTGCCCTTGTTTTGGACTCTAACTTGTGATTTGAATGGAACTAACCCGGACTGACGCTGTTTTCAGCAGAATTGCCATGATGTTGTTTTATGTGCAGAAAACAAATATTCTCGGAATGACCTGAAACTCCACGGAATCTTAGAAAAAAATAAAAAATCCTCAAAGATGAAGACCAGGGGGCCCACACCCTTTCCACGAGGGTGGGGCCCCCCCTAGGCGCGCCCCCTACCTCGTGGGCCCCCTGGAACCTCCGACGCCAACTCCAACTCTATATATTTGCTTTCGGAGAGAAAAAAAATCAAAGAGAAGAAATCATCGCGTTTTACGATACGGAGCCGCCGCCAAGCCCTAAAACCTCTCGGGAGGGCTGATCTGGAGTCCGTTCGGGGCTCCGGAGAGGGGGATTCATCGCCGTCGTCATCATCAACCATCCTCCATCACCAATTTCATGATGCTCACCGCCGTGCGTGAGTAATTCCATCGTAGGCTCTGGACGGTGATGGGTTGGATGAGATTTATCATGTAATCGAGTTAGTTTTGTTAGGGTTTGATCCCTAGTATCCACTATGTTCTGAGATTGATGTTGCTATGACTTTGCTATGCTTAATGCTTGTCACTAGGGCCCGAGTGCCATGATTTCAGATCTGAACCTATTATGTTTCATGAATATATGTGAGTTCTTGATCCTATCTTGCAAGTCTATAGTCACCTACTATGTGTTATGATCCGGCAACCCCGAAGTGACAATAATCGGGACCACTCCCGGTGATGACCATAGTTTGAGGAGTTCATGTATTCACTATGTGCTAATGCTTTGTTCCGGTTCATCTATTAAAAGGAGGCCTTAATATCCCTTAGTTTCCAATAGGACCCCGCTGCCACGGGAGGGTAGGACAAAAGATGTCATGCAAGTTCTTTTCCATAAGCACGTATGACTATATTCGGAATACATGCTACATTACATTGATGAATTGGAGCTAGTTCTGTGTCACCCTATGTTATGACTGTTACATGATGAACCGCATCCGGCATAATTATCCATCACTGATCCGGTGCCTACGAGTTTTCCATATACTGGTTTCGCTTATTTACTTTCCCGTGCTACTGTTACAATCACTACAAAATACCAAAAACATTACTTTTGCTGTCTTTACTTTTGTTGCCGCTACCACCACTATCATATTACTTTGCTACTAAACACTTTGCTGCAGATACTAAGTTTCCAGGTGTGGTTGAATGTAACAACCCTCATACGACTATAGCTCCCACGTGTCGAGGCACGACTTAGAGACATAATCGCATTGAAGGCATATGTCGCAAGTTAGGCAATCTTCACAACATCCATGTAATATGAATAATAAAGGGAGAACATAGTTGGCTTACACTCGCCACGTCAATCAAGTACATAAATAACATTACATCATCCAAACACTCATGGCCCGACTACGGCGCCAAAATAAAAGAGAACCCAACATGCGACACGGTCCCAATCACCCCCAACTGGGCACCACTACTGATCATCGGGAAAGGAAACATAGTAACGTTGAGAGTCTTCGTCGAACTCCCACTTGAGCTCATACGCGTCTCCTGGAGCGGAATCATCAGGCCCTGCATCTGGTGTAATAGTAATCTGTGAGCCACAGGGACTCAGCAATCTCGCACCCTCGCGATCAAGACTATTTAAGCTTATAGGTAAGGCAAGGTAAAATATGTGGAGCTGCAGCAAGCGACTAGCAAGTATGGTGGCTAACTTATTCGCAAAAGAGAGCGAGAAGAGGAGGCAAAGCACGAGCGAGAAACTAGAGAACAACCTGCGCAAACATTACTCCAACACCGTGTCCACTTCCCGGACTCCGCCGAGAAGAGGCCATCACGGTAACACACTCAGTGATTCATTTTAATTAAGTTAAGGTTCAAGTTATCTACAACCGGACATTAACAAATTCCCATCTGCCCATAACCGCGGGCACGGCTTTCGAAAGTTCAATCCCTGCAGGGGAGTCCCAACTTAGCCCATGACAAGCTCTCACGGTCAACGAAGGAATAGACCTCCTCCCAAGACGTTCCGATCAGACTCGGTATCTCGGTTCTTAAGACACTTCGACAGGTTAAAACAAGACAGCAACACCGCCCGAATGTGCCGACAAATCCCGATAGGAGCTGCACATATCTCTTTCTCAGGGCACACTCAGATTGTCTTAGGTACGGGTAGGCCAGCCCAGAGTTGCCCCTGGTGGCCACCGGCAGCTGACAGGTTGGACCAACACTCAGAGGAGCACTGGCCCGGGGGTTTAAAATAATGATGACCCTTGGGCGCGCGACCCCCAAGGGAAAGAAAAAGGCTAGGTGGCGAATGGTAAAACCAATGTTGGGCATTGCTGGAAGAGTTTATCAAGGCGAACTGTCAAGGGGTTCCCATTATTACCCAACCGCGTAAGGAACGCAAAATCCGGGAACATAACACCGATATGACGGAAACTAGGGCGGCAAGAGTGGAACAAAACACTAGGCGAGAGGCCGAGCCTTCCACCCTTTACCAAGTATATAGATGCATTAAGATAACATGGCAATATAATGATATCCCAACAAGTAAATAAATGTTCCAACAAGGAACGGCCTCCAATCTTCACCTGCAACTAGCAACGCTATAAGAGGGGCTGAGCAAAGCGGTAACATAGCCAATCAACGGTTTGCTAGGACATGGTGGGTTAGAGGTTTGACATGGCAATTTGGGAGGCTTGAAAGCAAGTGGTAGGCATCGTAGCATTGGCATAGCAAAAGAGCGAGCAAACTAGCATAGCAAAGATAGTAGTGATTTCGAGGGTATGATCATCTTGCCTGCACAGTTGTCAGAGTTGACTGGATCCTCGAAAGCAAACTCAACGGGCTCCTCGTTAGCGAACTCGTCTCCCGGCTCTACCCAAACAAGACAAACAAGCAACAAGGACACAATCAACCACGTGCAAGGATCAAACAATATGATGCAATGATGATATGCTATGCGGGATGCGATGCGGGATGCATAATGCAAGATATGACAGGAAATGCAAGAACCTGGCCTCAACTTGGAAATCCAAGTGTGCCACTGGAATATGAGATGAAATCGCTTGAAAACGATATAAAGAACGCCGGAATCGGAGTTACGGTTTGGAAATGGCAAGCGATTCAAATATGACACCGGTCTGCGATTTACAGCAAGTAGCCATCTAAATGCAATGAGATGAACATGCTACAGCACCCAAACATGACAAAAAAATACATGGCAGGGATGCATTCAAGATGCTTAACAAAAGTCTAGCACTGAGCTACGGCCAATTCATCCATTAACAGGTTCAAACAAGCATGGCAAAAATGCATATGGCAAACAGATCTCAGACTTAGTGAAATTAACACTTGTCTGGAATTTCAGATCA
Organism: Triticum urartu; assembly: GCF_003073215.2. Lineage (NCBI taxonomy): Eukaryota > Viridiplantae > Streptophyta > Magnoliopsida > Poales > Poaceae > Triticum > Triticum urartu. The sequence continues at coordinate 282,571,842 of NC_053028.1, forward strand.
GGTAGCACTCTTCGGAGCAACAAAACTACATGCTACAGGACCTGAACATGGCAAAGTAAAGCATGGCATGGAGCTACTCAAAGAGCTTAACAAAAGTCCCTTAGTGACCTTGAGCCAAAAGGGATCAGAAAATACAATTGCAAGCATGTCAGTTAGTGAAAACTGGCACATGCTGAAATATCAAGTAGGCATGTTTACGAGCTCGATGCACTCACTACGGTGCAAGTCATGGCAAGACAAGCATACATCCATCAAGAAGGCACAAAATGCAAGCTATAATGGCAAGAACAATAGCATAGCATGCACGGATCAACTACAACATCATCGGCAAAATTGCAAACAAGTTGACAATCTGCCCAGATTCACAAAGTAGCAAAAGTAGAGCTCGATTGACTCAAGCTAGGGTGCTCCATAATGCAAACAAAGACATGGATGGATAGAGCACTACAATATTAAAACATCCTTACTGATCATCCTCAAAAGAGGCACGGATCACTAGGAAACAACATGAACATATGGCAACATGAGATAAACAGATCAAGGACTTAGTGGAAATGCTAAGTCCCTGAAAACAGAATTAAAGTGCACCACTTTGCAAGCTTGCACTAGTCACCACACACATCACAAAAATACATGGGTTGCACCTCTGGAAAGATGACAAAACCCTTAACAAAACATGTGTAGAGCATCAGGGCATATCATGCACACATTAATCATGGCAAAAATGACAAAAACCTAAATGGAGTAGCAGATCTGACAATATCAAGTAGCCCTCTTCTAACAGCATTTCGGGCATCAAGATGAACTCAAATGAAAATGATGCAATGGAATGAATGATGTACTCTCTGAGATGAACATTTTGATATGCTATATGCATGAATCGGAGCTACGGATGCAAAGTTACGAGGCCACGAACATGAGCATATGGATCTGCAATTTGGACTTAGAGAAAAAAATCACCCGAGATCTAGGGTTTACTGTTCACGGCACGCGAACCGAGAACTCCGGCGGTGGCAGCTGCTCCGGCGAGCACTGTTCGTCGGCGGGGAGGAAGAGGAGGAGGGAGAGGCGAGGTCGGCCGGGGAGGAAGCCAGGCGGCGCGGCGCGGGCGGCGGCCGGGGTCGGGCGCGGCAGCGCGGGGGCGGCGTGCGGGCGGGGCGGGAGGGCCGGCTCCGGGCTCCCGCGGCCCGCGGTGGGAGTGGCGGCGGCGGCGGTGACGTGGCAGCGGCGAGTGCGGCGGTGGGATCCGGACGTTGTCCGGCTCCGTCCGGACACGTCCGGCGGCGGCGGAGACGGATTTTTAGGGTTTCGGGGAGGGGGGATCCGAGATTTTCGAGGAGGACCTATTTATAGGCATAGAGGGAGCTAGGAGAGTCCAAATGAGGTGCGGTTTTCGGCCACGCGATCGTGATCGAACGCTCTAGATGATGGAGCAGAGTTAGGTGGTTTTGGGCCAAATTGGGGGTTGGCTGCAACACACACGAGGCCTTTTCGGTCCCTCGGTTAACCGTTGGAGTATCAAACGAAGTCCAAATGATACGAAACTTGACAGGCGGTCTACCGGTAGTAAACCAAGGCCGCTTGGCAAGTCTCGGTCCAATCCGGAAATGTTTAATCCCCACACACGAAAGAAAGCTAGAAATGACCACCGGAGGAGAACGAAGCGCCGGAATGCAAAACGGACAACGGGGAAAATGCTCGAATGCATGAGATGAACACGTATGCAAATGCAATGCACATGATGACATGATATGAGATGCATGACAACGACAACAACACACGACAAAACCCGAACCCGAGAAATAAAATAACTTAACGCCGGAAACGGCAAGAGTTGGAGTACAAATTGGGAAAGTTCATCCGGGGTGTTACAACACTCCACCACTACGAAAAGATCTCGTCCCGAGATCTAGGACTGAAAGAACGCCGGGTACTCAGAACGGAGGTGATCCTCGCGTTCCCAGGTAGCTTCACGGTCGGAATGGTGTGACCACTTGACTTTGAGAAATTTGATTGACTTGTTGCGAGTCTTGCGTTCAGTCTCTTCAAGAATAGCAACTGGGTGCTCACGTAAGAGAGATCTTCTTGGAGCTCAATGTCCTCGAAGTTGACGGTGCGGTCAGGAGTCTTGAAGCACTTTCGAAGCTGAGAGACATGGAACACGTCATGAACATTTGCAAAGTTTGAAGGAAGCTCGAGTTGATAGGCGAGGTCGCCTCTCTTGCTGACAATCTTGAAAGGTCCCACGTATCTAGGGGCAAGCTTCCCTTTGATACGAAGCGACGAGTACCTTCATAGGAGAGACACGGAGGTAAACATGATCTCCGATCTCGAAAGCCAAATCACGGTGCTTACTATCATAGTAGCTCTTCTGGCGGATTGGCTGCTTTGAGGTTAATCGAGAATGACTTTGCACATTTCTTCTGCTTCTGTGATTAAGTCATTTCCAAAAGCTGACGTTCACCGTTTCAGACCAGTTGAGAGGGGTACGGCACTTCCTGCCATACAGAATTTCAAAATGGGGCCTTGCCCGAACTTGCTTGAAAACTGTTGTTGTAGGAGAATTCAGCATAAGGAAGACAATCCTCCCACTTTCATGCCGAAGGAGATCACACAAGCCCTGAGCATATCTTCAAGAATCTGGTTGACACGCTCGACTTGACCGCTAGTTTGAGGATGGAAAGCTGTGATGAAGCGGATGTTGGTGCCCATGGCTTCTGAAAGAATCCCAAAACTTGGATGTAAAGATGCTGCCACGGTCTGAAGAGATCACTTGTGGAATACCGTGCAGAGAGACAATAGAGGTATAGAGTTCCGCCAATTGAGCTGCAGTGATTGACTCTTTGATAGGCAGAATGAGCCACTTTAGTGAGTTTGTCGATGACAACGAATATAGCATCATTGCCACGCTTGGACTTTGGAAACCCAGTCACGAAGTCCATCTTCAATGTGGTCAAACTTCCATTCTGAATGGCAAGAGGTTGGAGGAGACCATTCGTCTTTGTGTTCTGCCTCACTCCTTCTGCCAGACATCACATTCATTCACGAATTGAGCGATCTCGCGCTTCATTCGAGTCCACCAATAAGCTTGCTTAAGGTCCTGGTACATCTTCATGCTCCCAGGGTGGATGGAGAGGAGAGAATTGTGAGCCTCGTTCATGATCACTTTACGAAGTTCACCTTTGGGCACAACAATACGATCCTCGAAGAAGAGAGTGTCCTTGTCATCAAGGCGGTAGCACTTGTACTTGGACTGACTCTTGGCAATCCCAATCTTCACCTTTTTCACCATAGCATCAAGAAGCTGGGCTTGGCGAATCTGGTCTTCTAAGGTAGGAGAGACTTGAAGGTTGGCGAGGAAACCTTGAGGAACAACTTGCAGATTAAGCTTGCGGAAAGCTTCACAAAGCTCGGGTTGATAAGGCTTAAGAATCAGACTGTTGCAGTAGGCCTTTCTGCTCAAAGCGTCAGCAATCACATTGGCCTTGCCTGGAGTATACTCGATACTCGGATTATACTCTTGAATCATTTCGACCCATCGAGTTTGCCTGAGGTTGAGAATAGGCTGAGTGAAGATGTACTTGAGACTCTTGTGATCAGTGAAAATGTCCACTTTTCTTCCCAATAGAAGATGTCTCCAAGTCAAAAGAGCATGCACAACTGCCGCCAACTCGAGATCATGAGTGGGGTAGTTCTTCTCATTAGGCTTCAACTGGCGAGATGTATAAGCAACAACTTTCTTCTCTTGCATCAATACTGCGCCAAGACCTTGGAGAGAGGCATCACAAAAGACCTCGTACGGCTTGGATTCATCAGGCGGAGTCAAGACTGGAGCAGTGATCAATTTCTCTTTCAAAGTGTTGAAAGCAATATCACACTCCAGAGACCAAACATACTTGACGTGCTTCTGAAGAAGATTAGAGAGAGGCTTCGCAATCTTGGAAAAGTTTTCAACGAATCTTCGGCAATAGCTTGCGAGACCGAGAAAACTGCGGAGTTGCTTCATGTTCTGAGGAGGTTCCCAATTCACAATAGCAGACACCTTCTCAGGATTCACGGAAATGCCCTTGGCAGAGATGATATGACCAAGATAAAGAACCTCATCGAGCCAAAATTCACACTTGGAGAACTTGGCGTAGAACTGATGTTCTCTGAGCTTATCAAGAACCAAACGCAAGTGCTTGGCATGATCTTCCTTGTTCTTCGAGAAAACCAGAATGTCGTCGAGATAGACCAAAACGAAGTCATTGGTGTAGGCGTTGAAGATGAAGTTCATCATGCGAGAGAACGTCGGAGGAGCGTTGACGAGGCCAAAAGACATGACAGTGTATTCATATGAACCATAAGCTTGTCCTGAAAGCCGTCTTGGAAATATCTTGCTCACGGATTCGAATCTGATGATAACCCATACGGAGATCAAGCTTGGAGAATACTTGGGCACCTTTGAGTTGTTCGAACAGCTCGTTGATGTTGGGAAGTGGGTATTTGTTCTTGATGGTCTTCTTGTTCAATGGACGGTAATCAACACAAAGTCGGTCCGTTCCATCCTTCTTCTTCACAAAAAGAACACCACAACCCCACGGAGAAGAACTAGGCCGGATGAGACCCATTTTCTCTTGAATATCGAGTTGCTTCTTCAGCTCCTTCAACTCTTCAGGTCCGAGCTTGTAAGGACGTTTGCACACAGGTTCCGTGCCAGGCTCAAGATCAATAACGAATTCAACTGGCCGGTGCGGAGGCATTCCTGGAAGCTCTTCTGGAAAGACGTCTTGATATTCGCAAACGACTGGAATTTGCGAGATAGCATCCAATTCACCCTTCTCATTGAGAGAAAACAGACGGATGGTATTCATCACGAGCGGCAAAGACAATTACATCCTCAGACGAATGAGTCAATTGAATCTGCCTGGCAGCACAATCAAGATGTGCCTTGTGCTTAGAAAGCCAATCCATTCCGAGAATAAGATCAATATCCGAGTCCACCAAGAACCGTAGGAGAAGATAGAAACTTGTAGTCACCCAAAGTGATAGTAACATCCGGAGCAATGGAGTTAGCATGCATGCGCCTACCGGGAGAGACAACTGCTAATGGACTAGGCAAAATTTGCAAAGCCAAACCATGCTTAGATGAAAACGGTCTCGAGATGAAACAATGCGATGCACCCGTGTCAAAAAGAACTTTAGCTGGAATATCATTAACAGGAAGGTTACCCATGATGACATCTGACGAGTCCTCTGCCTGAGCTGCATTCATCAAGTTGACCTTGGCGTGCTTGGGGTTATGCTTGACCACAGCTGTACTTGCCGATCTCACAGGAGGAGGAGGAGACGCCTCTGATTGAAGCATTTGTTGGCATAGTGACCCTTCTGTTGGCACTTGTTGCACGTGACCTCTGAAGCGGACGGTGATACGGAGCACTTGATCTTGGAGCTTGAGACGAAGTCTTGTTCTGAAAGCCAGGGTTGGGTGGGTGGGAAGATCCACTGCCACCTTTGCTCTTCTGCTGATACGGCTGACGAACGGAGGAGGAGGAAGCCAATACTTCTGCTGCTTGGCCACTTGAGTAGAGGAAGAAGGAGTAACATCTCTGACTCGCTTCTTGGAAGCATCACACCTCAACTTGAGCAGCTCTTGCTTCAGTGCCATGTTGTAGAACTCATCGTACCTCAAGGGCTCAAAGAGAACAAGAGCTAGCTGAATTTCTTCTCTGAGACCACCCCTGAACTGGTATATCATGCTCTTCTCATCAGGACGTCCTGCTTGGCAAAGCGGGCGAGCTTCTGGAACAACTTGTTGTAGTCATGACAGACAAAGAGCCTTGCTTCAGG
>NC_053028.1:282578670-282603091 GCF_003073215.2 Triticum urartu
GAAGGTATAGCTATGGACCCAAGCAAAGTAAAGGATGTGCTCGATTGGTTGCCACCCACAACCGTATCACAAATCCGGAGTTTTCTTGGATTAGCCGGGTATTACCGTCATTTCATTGAAGGGTTTTCCAAGATTGCTAAATCCATGAAGGAGCTGCTCAAAAAGGATAAGAAGTTTGAATGGACCGAGGACTGTGAGAAAAGTTTTAATGAGCTAAAGATACGGCAAACAACCGCACCAGTGTTAACCCTTCCAGATATCTACCGCAGTTTTGATGTGTACTGCGACACCTCCAAACAAGGACTTGGGTGCATACTTATGCAAGACGGCAAGGTAGTAGCCTATGCATCATGACAGCTACGACCCCACGAGGGAAATTATCCCACTCATGATCTGGAATTAGCAGCGGTGGTTCATGCTCTAAAAATTTGGAGACACTATCTCATCGGGAAGAGGTGCCAAATTTTTACCGATCACAAAAGTCTCAAGTATATATTTACTCAGCCAGATTTAAATCTTCGGTCGAAGGTGGCTTGAGTTAGTCAAGGATTATTATCTTGGAATAAATTACCACCCGGGTAAGGCCAATGTGGTCGCCGATGCACTCAGTCGAAAGCCTATCAGCCTGAATGTCATATTGGAATCCTTGCCTCCTGAACTTCAATAGAAGATTGCTCAGCTCAACCTGGTCATAGTTGATGCTGGCCTTGCTAATATTTTGGAAGTCTCCCCCACCCTTGAAGAAGAAATCCGCAAAGCACAGCCAGATGACACCATTCTGCAGAAACATGCCAAGAATGTGGTAGCAGGACAGACTTCAGATTTCTCAAAGGATCAATGCGGTACTCTCTGATTCCATGGAAGAATTTGTGTACCAAATCAGGCGGATATAAAGCAGAAAATCCTGTCGGAAGCACATGAATCTTCGTATTCTATCCACCCTAGAGGTACGAAAATGTATGAAGATCTACGACAAGTATTTTAGTGGGATGGGATGAAGAAAGACATTGCTTATTTTGTAGCCTGTTGCGACATATGCAACAAGGTAAAGGCAGACCATTAGAAACCAGCCAGACTTCTCCAACCCCTGCCAGTCTCGCAATGGAAATGGGATGATGTGTGCATGGATTTCATCACAGGACTACCTAAGACTCTGCGAGGCAATTATGCAATCTGGGTCATAGTGGACACCTTAACCAAGGTTGCTCACTTTATCCCGATCAGAACTACATATCGAGCGGATCAACTTGCACAACTGTATGTATCCAGAATAGTCAGTCTGCATGGAGTACCCCGAACCATCACTTCTGACCGAGGTTCACTTTTTACCTCCACTTTTTGGTCACGTCTCCATCAAGCCTTAGGGACAGCCCTGAAATACAGTACCGCTTATCATCCTCAAACCGATGGACAGACAGAGCGGGTGAACAAAATACTCGAAGATATGTTGTGAGCCTGTGCTTTGGCCCAAGGATCTAAATGGGAAGACTGTCTGCCATATGCCAAGTTCTCTTATAACAACAGCTTCCAGACCAGCCTAAAAATGTCACCATATGAGGCCTTGTATGGCCGTAAGTGCCGCACTCCATAAATTGGTCTCAAACCGGAGATAGCCGTATCTTCGGAACAGATCTCATGATGGAAGCTGAGAAACAAGTTAAGGAAATCCGAGACAGATTGCAATTGGCCAAATCCCGACATAAGAGTTACTATGATGCAAAGCACCGACAGATCAGTTTTGAACCTGGAGAACAGGTATACCTCCGAATCACCCCTGTGAAAGGAGTCAAGAGATTTCAGACTCGTGGAAAGTTGGCACCCAGATTTATTGGTCCATTTCTAGTTATGTCATGAGTGGGTACTGTTGCATATCAGTTGGAACTACCCCCTGAATTGTCGGACGTGCACAGCGTGTCACGTTTCACAGTTGAGGCGATGCATATCACCGCCTGAGAAAAAGACTACTATGACTGAGCTAGAGTTGGCAAAGGACTTAACATATGAAGAGAGGCTGGTTAAATTTTTGGATCAGATGGAAAGGGTCACTCGCAGCAAAGTAAGAAAGTTCTACATGGTTCAGTGTGAGCATCACACCGAGTCAGAATCCACGTGGGAACGGGAAGAGTTTATCAAGACACATTATCCTGAATGGTTTTCCCAAGCAACCGAATCTCGAGGACGAGATTCATTCTAAGTGGGGGAGGTTTGTGACAGCCTGGTTTTTGCCCTCCTTTATTTGCCTGATTTTCAGTGGTTTGATTTTGAAATTTGGAGTTTTTGAATCCTTTCATATGGACTTAAACACTTGGGTACCCCATTGGCTTTCACCCAAGTGTCCCATTTCCCTCTCTAACCATCATTCTCCCTCTGGTTCATCTCAAAATAATATTTGGAATATTTTTCCTTAATGAAAAATATTCATTTCCCTCTCTTAAACCCTAGCTAGATCAATGTTCTCCAAAGCAACCCCAATTTTTCTTGCCCACAAAATCTGAGAAAATTCACAAATATTCTTGAAACCCTAGGGCACCTTCCTGAGCAAAAATATTGCATGACTTTTTGGAATATTTTTGCTACAGAAAATATTTTCTGTTCTGGACAGAAATGGTAGTTTCTACAACAACTACCATTTTACTTGCTCCTTTGGGGCTGATTTTCTTGTGCATCATCACCTTAGTAGATGATTGCTACCCTCCAAAACTCAGCTCCCAACTCCTAGCCATTTGACCACAGTAAGCTCTCAAAGTTACTGATCAGAAACTTACTAGGCTTGTGAAATCGTTTCTACTGCGTCTGGATCCAAACCAAAGCATGGTAACATTCAAAACTACCACGAACAACATGCCAGACATGAAGTTTGGGCTTAGGTTGGCATGAGGTAAGAGTTCACGCGATGACTGCGTTCGTCCAGGCGTGCTGGCATGCGGCCGACGCGCTCTACGATGCGCCCGAGCCTCTGTTGATCGCGTGCTCGCTTCCCCGCCTGCCTAAGCATGCCAAACCTCACCACCATCTTCGTCCTAGCCCCCTTAACTCTCCCCTGGCACTCGCCGACGCCGGAGCTCACCGTAGTGAGCACGAGCACGGTCCGGCCAACGAAATAGTGTGGTGCGCACTGTACTCGTCGTCACCCCAGTGCCCCTGTGCTCGTCCCTGTTCGCCCACAGTCCCCGTGTGAGCTCCATCTCCTTCTCCCTCTCTCACTGACGCTGCTCGTCGCCGAGCGCCGTGTCCAAGTGTCCACCGGCGGAGCCCGAACCCCCTCAACGCTCGGCTATAAATAGAGCCCTTCCCCAGCCTCCTCGGGCATCATCCACCAGTCCCACACACTCCTCAACCTAGTAGAAAGTCGTAGCCCGGCCAGGCAGGACGCGGGCCGCCGTCCCCGAGCTCGAGCTCGCCGGTGATCCCCTCGGGTCGTCCTCGTAGATCTGGCCCCTCCCAGGCCTGGGCAACCCTTCTAGGGCCTCCGCCACTCTGCGGTGGTGCCGTTCCGCCCGGTTGGAACCCCTGGAGTCGCCTCTGCTCGCCGTCATCTTCGTCTCCGGCGAGCTCTGCTTCCTGTCTTCGCTAGAGAGGAAGATTCTGACGTCGTCGACCACCCCTAGCTACTCTACGGGTACGGGCAGGTGCGCCTCCGTCTCCTCTCTCGATCCCTCCCTCTCGTTTTGGCCAAGGAGCCCTCGTCGCCGGTTTGCTCCGGCGAAGCCCGTCCCCTGTTTCTTTCCCCCTCTCCCCCACCTGACTAGCGGGGCCCGCTAGTCAGCCACTCAGTACGCGTGCGAAGCGGTACGAGTGGTGGCGCCCAGGCTTTACGCCTTCGACGTCACCCCCCTCAGTCTGTTTATTTAAACTTAAATTCATATTTATCCAGAGAGCTTCAAACAGCTATAACTTTTCAACCATAAGTCCAAATGAATTGATTCTTTTTGCATTGTGTTCTTTGAAAAGAAATCTAGCAGCTCACCAAATATGGGATTTTTCCCTGCTGCCTAGATTTTCTGGTGATTTTTAGAAGGGTTCTTGATAATTTCTTTTTGTGTGTGTAATTGTTTTCAGAGCCGTGATGCTTGTCTTGAGGATCACTAGGAGGCTTGTGAACCTCATCTGCACTAAGGCAAGCCACAACAGCATTTTCATAGTGCCATTGCAATATTTGTGATTTTCCTACTTGAATGAATGATTTAATCCATGCATATAGATCATTATTGTGTTATTTATATTCTGTTAAGTGCTTGTTCAAGTTAATATGCTTGTGTTACAGAAAGTTTAGAGCCAACTAAGTTGATAAAGAGCTAGAATTAATTTTTGCTATGAAAGAAATAATAGGGTTATGGATATAAGTAATTGATTGAAGTTATTTTTCTTGCATGAGAAAAATGGTAAAACTTGTTATAAAAGATTTTCCTTAATGTGCGGTTAATCTTGACCAGAGGAGTGTCAAGAGTTGTTGATGGTTATGCTTAGTGTGGATAAGTTGACTCAGTATTTTCCGTTAATATGTGATGCATATGTTATTGTTGCACTTCATGGCATGCTATGACACCGGTTATTTTCAATTTAAGTTGAACCTGATAATAATACAACTTGAATATATTGTTGACCGGGTCATGGTGCCACTGAATCGAGTTTTTCCCAGTGCAACCACATTTGCCTGTATGGGAAGGCCTTTATTCAGTCTGTTGTCATGCCTTTGGTCGGTGCCTCCAACAAGGGAAGGTTATGGGCGTGCGGTACCCTGGCCCGGTAAGCACACATAACCTTGTGTGCCCGTTGTTGAGATTTTTGGTACCGGTCCCCGTGAGGGACGTTTTGGCCACGACGGTGGTCGTTGTGTCTTTGGTAGACACGGGGCCACCCAGGACTAGCCCAGTTGGGAGTGGGTCGGAGTGGCCGAGAGAGTGTCATGGCAATGGAGTGGTTTCGTCGGAATGTCATTGGTCAACCCGAATGGGAGTACGAGGCCATGGGTTCCGTGGTGTGGGTACAGTGCACTACCTCTGCAGAGTGTATTAATCTATCGATAGCTGAGTCCACGGTTACGGACACGCTCGAAAGTAGGTCACACCATGGGTCAACATTTAATAAAACTTGCACACTAAGTTATGAAATCTGCACTGTTGAGGATGGCGGGAAGGCCATCGGGTTGGACAGGACCAAGTGTTGGTCGTGGTTGTGATCGTCGGAAAGATCATTGTTTTAGACCCAGTATGGGTCATGGTTGTGATCGCCGGAAGGATCATTGTTTTAGACCGAGTATGGGTCGAGGTTGTGACCACCGGAAGGATCACGAGATATCCATGGTTAAGATTTTGAGGTTGGTACGGTGGTGATCCAGGTAGTGATCGCTGTTGGTAAGGGGGATTTTTCCTCACAAGAATATGATCACAGCATGTTGAATATATTGTTGCATTATTAATTATTGGTTAAATATCACAATATTGTTTGTCATTATGTTTATGTCTGTTGTGAGCTTGCAAGTACATTCAATGTACTGACCCGGCGTTTCATGCCAGATTTCAAAAAAGTCCTGTTGAAGAGGAGTGATGTCCGAGTCTAGATCATGTCCACATCGCTGTCCCTGTGCTATGGAGCTTCTGCTACAATGTTTTTCCGCTGCCGCGTAGTTGTTATGATCGAGGCCTTTATGTTCACTAAATAATGTACATATTGTTCAGCCGCACCGTGTGTGTCGCTTGGCCTCGCTACCTATTGTAATGTAAACTTTGATCCGCTAGCATTCATAAAGCGGTTGTTTTCTGTACCAAGATATTGTGTGTTGCCAGAAGACATGGTCTCTGGGTTGGCAATGCATGGTAAACCGGTTGCTCTGAGCCGGGGTGCCACAACGCTTGGTATCAGAGCCGCGCTGACTGTAGGCCACACTAGACTACGACGTGATTGACTGGACGGTACATGCGAGTTTACGTTGAGTGCCGGTAGCATTGGTAGCTGGTTGTTGTATTGCATATACTTGTCTTATTTTTATGCTAACCTACAAATGGTTGTGAGTGTAGATGGCTCCGGTGCCGTATGCGTGCCAGTTGCAGCTGATGTCGTACATGTCGCCGCATCTTATTCGTAATGTGTGGCGTCTGCTGTACCCCCTCGATGACGATCTAGTTTACCGTGTGTACCGGGAGCGTCTAGCCGACTCAATGTATGAGTATCATGCAGTGGTTACTCTGTGCACCAGTTCTAACTCCAGCACTTACACTCGTACCTCTCGGAGCGGTTACGCTTCTACCGCATCCCAGGCTGTCCAGTTTGTTGCATTTGAGGTCCTTGTTGAGCTTCGTTTCAAGGAGGTCCGGATGCAAAACCACCTAGGTTTCTACTACTACCCTTCTCTGCACGACAATGGTCGTGTCTGCTTCCCTATCATTGATCCGGAGTCCGATAGTGTAGCTAGCCATCTTGCTCGTTACATCACCGCTAGCTATCTTATGATCCACGAGCTGGCTCGAGAGGTGACTTGTGCCCGTACTGCTTTAGCATCTTCTCTAGTCTCTACTAGATCTGCCACTACTCCATCCTCCCTGGGATTTACTCCTTATATTCCAGTCAGTTCTAGTTCCCCTGTTTCACCGGTTACTCCTCCGAGTAGCTCGGGCGCCTCGACCGTGAATCCTCTCAGTGCTCCTGCTGAGTGGGTTTCACTTCTCACTACTCCTGTAGCCCCGATGCTTCACCCTGCACCTGCCCCTGAGGGAGAGCCCTCGAGGCAACGTCGCCGTGTTACCTTTAACCCGAAGGTCTCAGTTAACCACGTCAGTTCAGGATCCGAGTCAGGAGAGGACCCCGCAGCACCAGCAAAGCAGTAGAGTTTCTGAGTATTTGCAGTCATCCGGATGATGTACGAGTGTAGTCGTAAGATCCATGAGGTTTCGCTTCATGTATGAGGTAGTTGAACCTGGCATGTTATCTTTCATGTATGAGTCTATGTATAATTATGTTGGAACATTTTATTCTTTTGCTGTGTTTTGTTCGTCATTTCGATTTTTCTCAGGCTTTTGTTGCTAGCCTTTCCCCAATTTTATTTGAATGCTTCTCATCTCGGTTGTGTTGTCTTGGGAAAAATCACAATAGGATGCCGCGGGGAGGCAGCAGTAGCAACGTTTGCGAGGGTACTCATGTTTGTCGTTCTGCATGATAGGCAGGACACTCCCCCGAGCCGTACGTTCCACCACCGCCAAATCTGCCCTCCACCAAGAAAATACTACGTATGTTTGAGGAAAGACGGAATAATGATCTGATTGAAATTTTAAAAAGTGTGCAAGCTATGGTTGGGCAGAATGGGAATCAGAACGGTCATCACTCAAAGCTGTCAGATTTTCAAAGGACCAAGCCTCCCAGTTTCAGTCAGGTTATTGACCCCTTGGAAGCAGACGATTGGCTGCGAACCATTGAGAGGAAACTTGAGATTGCTCGTACTGAAGAAGGTGATAAATTTCCATTTACAACTCATTATCTTGAAGGAGTTGATGTCATATGGTGGGAAATATAAAAGCCATGTGGCATGCTGATGAGGAAATCACCTGGTCGAAATTCAGGGATCAGTTCCGGAAATATCATATCCCTACTGGAATTATGAAGACTAAGTAGCAATAATTTCTCACGCTCATCCAAGGAAATCAGTCTGTGGGTGAATATTTGCAAAAATTCAATCATTTGTCACGTTACTCCCTTCATGACGTGGCCACTGAAGAAAGAAAGCTTGACAAATTTCTTGGTGGATTAAACCCGCAACTCCGGTGTACTCTCAGCATGTTTGATTTCCCAGATTTTCAAACTCTGGTGAACAAAGCTTTCATTGCGGACAGGGAGCACAAGCTCGTTTCAGACAACAGGTCTGTCAATAACGATCACAAACGCAAGTTTGAGCCAAATAAGGATGGGCAACCCGTGCTAAGCACTTCTCCCATTGCAAGAAAGATCAATCTAGTAGGCCAAACCAAACTGATAATTCAAAGAGACTTGCAATGATATTAGATCATGCATAAAAGATTTCAGAGAAGAATCATATATTGTTCATAAATAATCTTGATCATAAACCCACAATTCATCGGATCTCGACAAACACACCGCAAAAAGAATTACGTCGAATAGATCTCCTAGAGAATTGAGGAGAACTTTGTATTGAGATCCAAAGAGAGAGAAGAAGCCATCAAGCTAATAACTATGGACCCGAAGGTCTGTGGTAAACTACTCACACATCATCGGAGAGGCTATGGTTGATGTCTACTACACAACCTTCTTCTTGTAGACGTTGTTGGGCCTCCAAGTGCTGAGGTTTGTAGGACAGTAGCAAATTTCCCTCAAGTGGATGACCTAAGGTTTATCAATCTATGGGAGGCGTAGGATGAAGATGGTCTCTCTCAAACAACCCTGCAACCAAATAACAAAGAGTCTCATGTGTCCCCAACACACCCAATACAATGGTAAATTGTATAGGTGCACTAGTTCGGCGAAGAGATGGTGATACAAGTGCAATATGGATGGTAGATATAGATTTTTGTAATATGAAAATATAAAAACAGCAAGGTAACTAATGATAAATATGAGCACAAATGGTATTGCAATGCTAGGAAACAAGGCCTAGGGTTCATACTTTCACTAGTGCAAGTTCTCTCAACAATAATAACATAATTGGATCATATAAGTATCCCTCAACATGCAACAAAGAGTCACTCCAAAGTGACTAATAGCGGACAACAAACGAACAGATTATTGTAGGGTACGAAACCACCTCAAAGTTATTCTTTTTGATCGATCTATTCAAGAGTTCATACTAGAATAACACCTTAAGACACAAATCAACCAAAACCCTAATGTCAACTAGATACTCCAATGTCACCTCAAGTATCTGTGGGTATGATTATACGATATGCATCACACAATCTCAGATTCGTCTATTCAACCAACACAAAGCATTTCAAAGAGTGCTCCAAAGTTTCTACCGGAGAGTCAAGACGAAACTGAAGGAAATATGCCCTAGAGGCAATAATAAAGTTGTTATTTATATTTCCTTATATCATGATAAATGTTTATTATTCATGCTAGAATTGTATTAACCGGAAACTTAGTACATGTGTGAATACATAGACAAACAAAGTGTCACTAGTTTGCCTCTACTTGACTAGCTCGTTGAATCAATGATGGTTATGTTTCCTAACCATAGACATGATTTGTCATTTGATTAACAGGATCACATCATTAGAGAATGATGTGATTGACTTGACCCATTCCGTTAGCATAGCACTTGATCGTTTAGTTTGCTGCTATTGCTTTCTTCATGACTTATACATGTTCCTATGACTATGAGATTATGCAACTCCTGTTTACCAGAGGAACACTTTGTGTGCTACCAAACATCACAACATAACTAGGTGATTATAAAGGTTCTCTACAGGTGTCTCCGATGGTACTTGTTGAGTTGGCATAGATCGAGATTAGGATTTGTCACTCCGATTGTCGAAGAGGTATCTCTAGGCCCTCTCGGTAATGCACATCACTATAAGCCTTGCAAGCAATGCAGCTAATGAGTTAGTTGCGGGATAGTGCATTACAGAACGAGTAAAGAAACTTGTCGGTAACGAGATTAAACTAGGTATTGGGATACCGACGATCGAATCTCGGGCAAGTAACATACCGATGACAAAGGGAACAACGTATGTTGTTATGCGGTTTGACCGATAAAGATCTTCGTAGAATATGTAGGAACCAATATGAGCATCCAGGTTCCTCTATTGGTTATTGACCGAAGACGTGTCTCGGTCATGTCTACATAGTTCTCGAACCCGTAGGGTCCGCACGCTTAACGTTCGGTGACGATCGATATTATGAGTTTATGTGATTTGATGTACCGAAGGTAGTTCGGAGTCCCGGATGAGATCGGGGACATGACGAGGAGTCTTGAAATGGTCGAGACGTAAAGATCGATATATTGGATGACTATATTCAGACATCAAAAAGGTTCCAAGTGATTCGGGTATTTTTGGGAGTACCGGAGGAGTTACGGGAATATGGGAGTACATATGGGCCTTAGTGGGCTTTAAGGGAAAAAGAGAAGCCACGAGGGCTAGCCGCGCGCCCCCCATGGGCCTAGTCCGAATTGGACTAGGGAAGGGGCCGCGCCCCCTCTTTCCTTCTCCTCCCCTTCTCCTTCCTTCCCCTCCTAGTAGGACTAGGAAAGGAGGAATCCTACTCCTACTAGGAGGAGTATTCCTCCCCCCTTTGGCGCGCCTAGAGAGGTCGGCCGGCCTCCCCTTGCTCCTTTATATACGGGGACGGGGGCACCCTAGAACACAACCAGTTGATCTGTTGATCTCTCCCGGCCGTGTGGCGGTGCCCCCCTCCACCATAATCCACCTCGATCATATCGTAGCAGTGCTTAGGTGAAGCCCTGCGTCGGTAGCATCATCATCAACCGTCACCACGCCGTCGTGCCTGACGAAACTCTCATGGTGGAAAGCTTTTGCTGGGATCGAGCTCGCAAGACGTCTTGAGTTGAACATGTGCAAGAACTCGGAGGTGTCGTGCGTTCGGTACTTGGATCGGTTGGATCGTGAAGACGTATGACTATATCAACCGCGTTGTGCTAATGCTTCCGCATTCGGTCTACGAGGGTACGTGGACACACTCTCCCCTCTCATTGCTATGTATCACCATGATCATGTGTGTGCGTAGGAATTTTTTTAAAATTACTATGTTCCCCAACAGTGGTATCAGAGTCTGGTTATTGCGTAGATGTTATATGCACGAGTAGAACACAAGTGAGTTGTGGGCGATACAAGTCATACTGCTTACCAACATGTCATACTTTGGTTCGGCGGTATTGTTGGATGAAGCGGCCCGGACCGACATTACGTGTACGCTTACGCAAGACAGGTTCTACCGACGTGCTTTGCACACAGGTGGCTGGCGGGTGTCAGTTTCTCCAACTTTAGTTAAACCAAGTGTGGCTACGCCCGGTCCTTGCGAAGGTTAAAACAACACTAACTTGACGAAATATCATTATGGTTTTGATGCGTAGGTAAGAACGGTTCTTGCTCAGCCCATAGCATCCACGTAAAACTTGCAACAAACAAAGTAGAGGACGTCTAACTTGTTTTTGCAGGGCTTGTTGTGATG
This sequence comes from Triticum urartu, assembly GCF_003073215.2. Taxonomy (NCBI): domain Eukaryota; kingdom Viridiplantae; phylum Streptophyta; class Magnoliopsida; order Poales; family Poaceae; genus Triticum; species Triticum urartu. The sequence goes on from NC_053028.1 coordinate 282,589,804, forward strand.
TGATATGGTCAAGACGTGATGAGATATAAGTTGTTTCATGAGATGATCATGTTTTGTTGAAGTTATCGGTAACTAGCAGAAGCCTTATGGTTGTCTCTTTATTGCATAAGATGCAAGCGCCAAATAATTGCTTTACTGTATCGCTATGCGATAGCAATAATTGCAAGAGCAATAGTTGGCGAGACGACCATGTGATGACACATTGATAGAGATCAAGATGATGGAGATCATGGTGTCATGCCGGTGATGATAGAGATCATGACGGTACTTTGGAGATGGAGATCAAAGGCGCAAGCTGATCATGGCCATATCATGTCACATATTTTGATTGCATGTGATGTTTATCTTTTATTCATCTTATTTTGCTTAGTTCGATGGTAGCTTTATAAGATGATCTCTCACTAAATTTCAAGGTAAAGTGTTCTCCCTGAGTATGCACCGTTGCCAAAGTTCATCATGCTGAGACACCACATGATGATCGGGTGTGATAAGCTCAACGTTCATCTACAACGGGTGTAAGACAGTTTTGCACACGCAGAATACTCGGGTTAAACTTGATGAGCCTAGCATATGCATATATGGCCTCGGAACACTGAGACCGAAATGTCGAGCGTGAATCATATAGTAGATATGATCAACATAGTGATGTTCACCATTGAAAACTACTCCATCTCACATGATGATCGGACATGGTTTAGTTGATTTGGATCACGTGATCACTTAGATGATTAGAGGGATGTCTATCTAAATGGGAGTTCTTAAGCAATATGATTAATTGAACTTTAATTTATCATGGACTTAGTCCTGGTAGCATTAGCATATCTATGTTGTAGATCAATAGCTCACGTTTAGCTCCACTGTTTTATTTTTGATATGTTCCTAGAGAAAACTAAGTTGAAAGATGTTAGTAGCAATGATGCGGATTGGATCCGTGATCTAAGGATTATCCTCATTGCTGCACAGAAGAATTATGTCCTTGATGCACCGCTACGTGACGGACCTATTGCAGGAGCAGATGCAGACGCTATGAACATTTGGCAAAGCTCGGTATGATGACTACTTAATAGTTTAGTGCACCATGCTTTATGGCTTAGAACCGGGACTTCAAAAATGTTTTGAAAGCCACGGAGCATATAAGATGTTCCAAGAGTTAAAATTGGTATTTCATACTCATGCCCGTGTTGAGAGGTATGAGACCTCTGACATTACTTTGCCTACAAGATGGAGGAGAAATAGCTCACCAGTAAGCATATGCTCAGAATTGTCTGAGTACTACAATCACTTGAATCAAGTGGGAGTTAATCTTCCAGATAAGATAGTGATTGACAGAGTTATCTAGTCACTATCACCAAGTTGCTAGAACTTCATGATGAACTATAATATGCAAGGGATAACGAAAACGATTCCCAAGCTCTTGTGATGCTGAAATCGACGAAGGTAGAAATCGAGAAAAGCATCAAGTGTTGATGGTTAACAAGACCACTAGTTTCAAGAAGAAGGGCAAAGGGAGAAGGGGAACTTCAAGAAGAACGACAAGCAAGTTGCTTCTCAAGTGAAGAAGCTCAAGTCTGGACCTAAGCCTGAGACTAAGTGCTTTTACTGCAAAGGGACTAGTCACTGGAAGCGGAAGTGCCCCAAGTATTTGGCGGATAATAAGGATGGCAAAGTGAACAAAGGTATATTTGGATATACATGTTATTGATGTGTACTTTACTAGTGTTTATAGCAACCCCTCAGTATTTGATACTAGTTTAGTTGCTAAGAGTAGTAACTTGAAACAGGAGTTGCAGAATGAACAGAGACTAGTTAAGGGTGAAGTGACGATGTGTGTTGGAACTAGTTCCAAGAATGATATGATCATCATCGCATAATCCCTATACTTTCGGGATTAGTGTTGAACCTAAATAAATGTTATTTGGTGTTTGCGTTGAGCAAGAATATGATTTGATCATGTTTATTGCAATACAGTTATTCACTTAAGTTAGAGAATAATTGTTATTCTGTTTACATGAATAAAACCTTCTATGGTTATACACCCAATAAAATGGTTTGTTGGATCTCGATCGTAGTGATACACATATTCATAATATTGAAGCCAAAAGATGCAAAGTTAATAATGATAGTGCAACTTATTTGTGGCACTACCATTTAGGTCATATTGGTGTAAAGCGCATGAAGAAAATCCATGCTCATGGGCTTTTAGAATCACTTGATTATGAATCAGTTGATGCTTGCGAACCATGCCTCATGGGCAAAGATGACTAAGACTCTGTTCTCCAGAAAATGGAGCGAGCAACTGACTTATTGGATATAATACATACTGATGTATGAGGTCCGATGAGTGTTGAGGCTCATGGAGGGTATCATTATTTTCTGACCTTCACAGATGATTTGAGCAGATATGGGTATATCTACCTGAAGAAACATAAGTCTGGAACATTTGAAAAGTTCAATGAATTTCAGAGTGAAGTGGAAAATCATCGTGACAACAAAATAAAGTTTCTACGATCTGATCGCAGAGGCGAATATTTGAGTTATGAGTTTGATCTTCAATTAAAATGATGTGGAATAGTTTCACAAACTCATGCCACCTGGAACACCACAGTGTAATGGTGTGTCCGGACGTCATAACCGTACTTTATTTGATATAGTGCAATCTATGATGTCTCTTACCGATTTACCACTGTCGTTTTGGGGTTATGCATTAGAGACAGCTGCATTCACATTAAAAAGGGCACCATCTAAATCCATTGAGACGACACCGTATGAACTGTGGTTTAGCAAGAAACCTAAGCTATCGTTTCTTAAAGTTTGGGGTTGCGATGCTTATGTGAAAAAGTTTCATCTTGATAAGTTCAAACCCAAGTCGGAGAAGTGTGTCTTCATAGGATACCCAAAAGTAACTGTTGGGTACACCTTCTATCACAGATCCGAAAGGCAATATCTTTATTGCTAAAGAGTGGATCTTTTCTTGAGAAGAAGTTTCTCTCGAAAGAAGTGAGTGGGAGGAATGTAGAACTTGATAGGTAAATTGTACCGTCTCCCAATTGGAAAGTAGTTCATCACAGAAATCTGTTCTAGTGACTCTACACCAATTAGTGAGGAAGCTAATGATGATGATCATGAAACTTCAGATCAAGTTACTACCGAACCTTGTAGGTCAACCAGAGTGGTCCGCACCAGAGTGGTACAGAAATCCTTTCTGGAATCATGTTTGACCATGACGAACCTACGAACTATGAGGAAGCGATGATGAGCCCAGATTCTGCGAAATGGCTTGAGGCCATGAAATCTGAGATGGGATCCATGTATGAGAACAAAGTGTGGAGTTTGGTTGACTTGCCCGATGATCGGCAAGCCATAGAAAATAAATGGATCTTCAAGAGGAAGATGGACGCCGGTAGTAGTGTTACTATCTACAAAGCTAGACTTGTCGAAAAAGGTTTTCAAAAAGTTCAAGGTGTTGACTACGATGAAATTTTCTCACTCGTAGCGATGCTTAAGTCTGTCCGAATCATGTTAGCAAATTTCCACATTTTATGAAATCTGGCAAATGGATATCAAAACTACATTCCTTAATGGATTTCTTAAAGAAGAGTTGTATATGATGAAACCAGAAGTTTTTGTCGATCCTAAAGGTGCTAATAAAATGTGCAAGCTCCAGCGATCCATCTATGGACTGATGCAAGCATCTCAGAGTTGGAATATACGCTTTGATGAGTTGATCAAAGAATATAGTTTTATACAGACTTGTGGTGAAGCCTGTATTTACAAGAAAGTGAGTGGGAGCACCTCTACAACATTTCTATAAGTATATGTGAATGACATATTGTTGATCGGAGATAATGTAGAATTATTCTGCAAAGCATAAAGGAGTGTTTGAAAGGAGTTTTTCAAAGAAAGACCTCGGTGAAGCTGCTTACATATTGAGCATCAAGATCTATAGAGATAGATCAAGACTTGATAAGTTTTTCAATGAGTACATACCTTGACAAGATTTTGAAGTAGTTCAAAATGGAACAGTCAAAGAAGGAGTTCTTGCTTTACAAGGTGTGAAGTTGAGTAAGACTCAAAACCCGACCACGGCAGAAGATAGAGAGAGAATGAAAGTCATTCCCTATGCCTCAGCCATAGGTTCTATAAAGTATGCCATGCTGTGTACCAGACCTATTGTATACCCTGCCCTGAGTTTGGCAAGGGGTACAATAGTGATCTAGGAGTAGATCACTGGACATTGGTCAAAATTATCCTTAGTGGAATAAGGATATGTTTCTCGATTATGGAGTGACAAAAGGTTCGTCGTAAAGGGTTACGTCGATGACAATTTTGACACTGATCCAGATGACTCTAAGTCTCAATCTGGATACATATTGAAAGTGGGAGCAATTAGCTAGAGTAGCTCCGTGCAGAGCATTGTTGACATAGAAATTTGGAAAATACATACGGATCTGAATGTGGCAGACCCGTTGACTAAACTTCTCTCACAAGCAAAACATGATCACACCTTAGTACTCTTTGGGTATTAATCACATAGCGATGTGAACTAGATTATTGACTCTAGTAAACCCTTTGGGTGTTGGTCACATGACGATGTGAACTATGGTGTTAATCACATGGTGATGTGAACTATTGTGTTAAATCACATGGCGATGTGAACTAGATTATTGACTCTAGTGCAAGTGGGAGACTGAAGGAAATATGCCCTAGAGGCAATAATAAAGTTATTATTTATTTCCTTATGTCATGATAAATGTTTATTATTCATGCTAGAATTGTATTAACCGGAAACATATACATGTGTGAATACATAGACAAACAGAGTGTCACTAGTATGCCTCTACTTGACTAGCTCGTTGAAAAGATGGTTATGTTTCCTAAGCCATAGACATGAGTTGTCATTTGATTAACGGGATCACATCATTAGAGAATGATGTGATTGACTTGACCCATTTCCGTTAGCTTAGCACTTGATCGTTTAGTTGTTGCTATTGCTTTCTTCATGACTTATACATGTTCCTATGACTATGAGATTATGCAACTCCCATTTACCGGAGGAACACTTTGTGTGCTACCAAACGTCACAACGTAACTGGGTGATTATAAAGGTGCTCTACAGGTGTCTCCGAAGGTACTTGTTGGGTTGGCGTATTTCGAGATTAGGATTTGTCACTCCGATTGTCGGAGAGGTATCTCTGGGCCCTCTCGGTAATGCACATCACAAGCCTTGCAAGCATTGCAACTAATGAGTTAGTTTGGGATGATGTGATTACAGACGAGTAAAGAGACTTGCCGGCAACGAGATTGAACTAGGTATTGGAATACCGACGATCGAATCTCGGACAAGTAACATACCGATGACAAAAGGAACGACGTATGTTGTTATGCGGTCTGACCGATAAAGATCTTCGTAGAATATGTAGGAGCCAATATGGGAATCCAGGTCCCGCTATTGGTTATTGACTGGAGACATGTCTCGGTCATGTCTACATTGTTCTCGAACCCGTAGGGTCCGCACGCTTAAGGTTACGATGACAGTTATATTATGAGTTTATACATTTTGATGTACCGAAGGTTGTTCGGAGTCCCAGATGTGATCATGGACATGACGAGGAGTCTCGAAATGGTCGAGACATAAAGATTGATATATTGGAAGCCTATGTTTGGATATCGGAAGTGTTCCGGGTGAAATCGGGATTTTACCGGAGTACCGGGAGGTTACCGGAACCCCCCGGGAGCTAAATGGGCCATGATGGGCCTTAGTGGAAAAGAGAAGAGGCAGCCCTACATGGGCCGCGCGCCCCTCCCCTCCCTTGGTCCGAATTGGACAAGGAGAGGGGGCCGGCCCCTCTCTCTCTCTTTTCCCCCCTCCACAAGTCCTATTCCAACTAGGATTGGGGGGGATCCTACTCCCAGAGGGAGTAGGACTCTCCTGGCGCGCCCTATGTGGCCGGCCAGCCTCCCCCCTTTGGTCCTTTATATACTGAGGCAGAGGCACCCTAGAGACACAAGTTGATCCACGTGATCTATTCTTAGCCGTGTGCGGCGCCCCCTGCCACCATAGTCCTCGATAATATTGTAGCGGTGCTTAGGCGAAGCCTTGCAGCAGTAGTGCATCAAGATCGTCACCACGCCGTCGTGCTGACGGAACTCTTCCCCGACACTTTGCTGGATCGGAGTCCGGGGATCGTCATCGAGCTGAACGTGTGCTAGAACTCGGAGGTGCCGTAGTTTCGGTGCTTGATCGGTCGGATCGTGAAGACGTACGACTACATCAACCAAACGCTTGTTGTCGATCTACTAGGTATGTAGATCACACTCCTCCCCTCTCGTTGCTATGCATCACATGATCTTGCGTGTGCGTAGGAAATTTTTTTGAAATTACTACGTTCCCCAACAGTGGCATCCGAGCCTAGGTTTTATATGTTGATGTTATATGCACGAGTAGAACACAAGTGAGTTGTGGGCGATATAAGTCATACTGCTTACCAGCATGTCATACTTTGGTTCGGCGGTATTGTTGGATGAAGCGGCCCGGACCGACATTACGTGTACGCTTACGCGAGACCGGTTCTCCCGAGTGCTTTGCACATAGGTGGCTTGCGGGTGACGGTTTCTCCAACTTTAGTTTAATCGAGTGTGGCTACGCCCGGTCCTTCCGAAGGTTGAAACAGCACCAACTTGACAAACTATCGTTGTGGTTTTGATGCGTAGGTAAGATTAGTTCTTGCTTAAGCCCGTAGCAGCCACGTAAAACTTGCAACAACAAAGTAGAGGATGTCTAACTTGTTTTTGCAGGGCATGTTGTGATGTGATATGGTCAAGACATGACACTGATTTTTGTTGTATGAGATGATCATGTTTTGTAACCGAGTTATCGGTAGCTGGCAGGAGCCATATGGTTGTCGCTTTATTGTATGCAATGCAATCGCGATGTAATGCTTTACTTTATCACTAAGTGGTAGCGATAGTCGTGGAAGCACAAGCTTGGCGAGATGACAACGATGCTATGATGGAGATCATGGTGTCACGCCGGTGACGATGGTGATCAAGACGGTGCTTCGGAGATGGAGATCACAAGCACAAGATGATGATGGCCATATCATATCACTTATATTGATTGCATGTGATGTTTATCTTTTATGCATCTTATCTTGCTTTGATTGACGGTAGCATTATAAGATGATCTCTCACTAAATTATCAAGAAGTGTTCTCCCTGAGTATGCACCGTTGCGAAAGTTCTTCGTGCTGAGACACCACGTGATGATCGGGTGTGATAGGCTCTACGTTCAAATACAACGGGTGCAAAACAGTTGCACACGCGGAATACTCAGGTTATACTTGACGAGCCAAGCATATACAGATATGGCCTCGGAACACGGAGACTGAAAGGTCGAGCGTGAATCATTATACGAGCCAAGCATACAGATATGGCCTCGGAACACGGAGACCGAAAGGTCGAGCGTGAATCATATAGTAGATATGATCAACATAATGATGTTCACCAATGAAACTACTCCATCTCACGTGATGATCGGACATGGTTTAGTTGATTTGGATCACGTAATCACTTAGAGGATTAGAGGGATGTCTATCTAAGTGGGAGTTCTTTAAGTAAATTAACTGAACTTAAATTTATCATGAACTTAGTACCTGATAGTATCTTGCTTGTTTATGTTTGATTGTAGATAGATGGCTCGTGCTGTTGTTCTGTTGAATTTTAATGCGTTCCTTGAGAAAGCAAAGTTGAAAGATGATGGTAGCAATTACACGGACTGGGTCCGTAACTTGAGGATTATCCTCATTGCTGCACAGAAGAATTACGTCCTGGAAGCACCGCTGGGTGCCAGGCCTGCTGCAGGAGCACCAGATGTTATGAACGTCTGGCAGAGCAAAGCTGATGACTACTCGATAGTTCAGTGTGCCATGCTTTACGGCTTAGAATCGGGACTTCAACGACGTTTTGAACGTCATGGAGCATATGAGATGTTCCAGGAGTTGAAGTTAATATTTCAAGCAAATGCCCGGATTGAGAGATATGAAGTCTCCAATAAGTTCTATAGCTGCAAGATGGAGGAGAACAGTTCTGTCAGTGAGCATATACTCAAAATGTCTGGGTATAATAATCACTTGATTCAATTGGGAGTTAATCTTCCAAATGATTGCGTCATTGACAGAATTCTCCAATCACTGCCACCAAGCTACAAGAGCTTCGTGATGAACTATAATATGCAGGATGAATAAGGCTTTTCCCGAGCTCTTCGCAATGCTGAAAGCTGTGGAGTTAGAAATCAAGAAGGAGCATCAAGTGTTGATGGTCAACAAGACCACTAGTTTCAAGAAAAAGGGCAAAGGGAAGAAGAAGGGGAACTTCAAAAAGAACAGCAAGCAAGTTGCTACTCAAGAGAAGAAACCCAAACCTGGACCTAAGCCTGAAACTGAGTGCTTCTACTGCAAGCAGACTGGTCACTGGAAGCGGAACTGCCCCAAGTATTTGGTGGATAAGAAGGATGGCAAGGTGAACAAAGGTATATGTGATATACATGTTATTGATGTGTACCTTACTAATGCTCGCAGTAGCACCTGGGTATTTGATACTGGTTCTGTTGCTAATATTTGCAACTCGAAACAGGGACTACGGATTAAGCGAAGATTGGTAAGGACGAGGTGACGATGCGCGTGGGAAACGGTTCCAAAGTCGATGTGATCGCAGTCGGCACGCTACCTCTACATCTACCTTCGGGATTAGTATTAGACCTAAATAATTGTTATTTGGTGCCAGCGTTGAGCATGAACATTATATCTGGATCTTGTTTGATGCGAGATGGTTATTCATTTAAATCAGAGAATAATGGTTGTTCTATTTATATGAGTAATATCTTTTATGGTCATGCACCCTTGAAGAGTGGTCTATTCTTATTGAATCTCGATAGTAGTGACACACATATTCATAATGTTGAAGCCAAAAGATGCAGAGTTGATAATGATAGTGCAACTTATTTGTGGCACTGCCGTTTAGGTCATATCGGTGTAAAGCGCATGAAGAAACTCCATACTGATGGACTTTTGGAACCACTTGATTATGAATCACTTGGTACTTGCAAACCGTGCCTCATGGGCAAGATGACTAAAACGCCGTTCTCCGGTACTATGGAGAGAGCAACAGATTTGTTGGAAATCATACATACAGATGTATGTGGTCCGATGAATGTTGAGGCTCGTGGCGGATATCGTTATTTTCTCACCTTCACAGATGATTTAAGCAGATATGGGTATATCTACTTAATGAAACATAAGTCTAAAACATTTGAAAAGTTCAAAGAATTTCAGAGTGAAGTTGAAAATCATCATAACAAGAAAATAAAATTTCTACAATCTGATCGTGGAGGAGAATATTTGAGTTACGAGTTTGGTGTACATTTGAAAAATTGTGGAATAGTTTCGCAACTCACGCCACCCGGAACACCACAGCGTAATGGTGTGTCCGAACGTCGTAATCGTACTTTACTAGATATGGTGCGATCTATGATGTCTCTTACTGATTTACCGCTATCGTTTGGATACGCTCTAGAGACGGCCGCATTCACGTTAAATAGGGCACCATCAAAATCCGTTGAGACGACGCCTTATGAACTGTGGTTTGGCAAGAAACCAAAGTTGTCGTTTCTAAAAGTTTGGGGCTGCGATGCTTATGTGAAAAAGCTTCAACCTGATAAGCTCGAACCCAAATCGGAGAAATGTGTCTTCATAGGATATCCAAAGGAAACTATTGGATACACCTTCTATCACAGATCCGAAGGCAAGACTTTTGTTGCTAAATTCGGAAACTTTCTGGAGAAGGAGTTTCTCTCGAAAGAAGTGAGTGGGAGGAAAGTAGAACTTGACGAGGTAACTGTACCTGCTCCCTTATTGGAAAGTAGTACATCACAGAAAACTGTTTCTGTGACACCTACACCAATTAGTGAGGAAGCTAATGATGATGATCATGACAAGATACTACTGAACCTCGTAGATCAACCAGAGTAAGATCCGCACCAGAGTGGTACGGTAATCCTGTTCTGGAAGTCATGCTACTAGATCATGATGAACCTACGAACTATGAAGAAGCGATGGTGAGCCCAGATTCCGCAAAATGGCTTGAAGCCATGAAATCTGAGATGGGATCCATGTATGAAACAAAGTATGGACTTTGGTTGACTTGCCCGATGATCGGCAAGCAATTGAGAATAAATGGATCTTCAAGAAGAAGACTGACGCTGACGGTAATATCTACAAAGCTCGACTTGTCGCAAAAGGTTTTCGGCAAGTTCAAGGGATTGACTACGATGAGACCTTCTCACCCGTAGCGATGCTTAAGTCTGTCCGAATCATGTTAGCAATTGCCGCATTTTATGATTATGAAATTTGGTAGATGGATGTCAAAACTGCATTCCTGAATGGATTTCTGGAAGAAGAGTTGTATATGATGCAACCAGAAGGTTTTGTCGATCCAAAGGGAGCTAACAAAGTGTGCAAGCTCCAGCGATCCATTTATGGACTGGTGCAAGCCTCTCGGAGTTGGAATAAACGTTTTGATAGTGTGATCAAAGCATTTGGTTTTATACAGACTTTCGGAGAAGCCTGTATTTACAAGAAAGTGAGTGGGAGCTCTGTAGCATTTCTGATATTATATGTGGATGACATTACTATTGGAATATGATATAGAATTTCTGGATAGCATAAAGGGATACTTGAATAAAAGTTTTTCAATGAAAGACCTCGGTGAAGCTGCTTACATATAGGCTAAAGATCTATAGAGATAGATCAAGACGCTTAATTGGACTTTCACAAAGCACATACCTTGACAAAGTTTTGAAGAAGTTCAAAATGGATCAAGCAAAGAAAGGGTTCTTGCCTGTGTTACAAGGTGTGAAGTTGAGTAAGACTCAATGCCCGACCACTGCCAGAAGATAGAGAGAAAATGATGTTCCCTATGCTCAGCCATAGGATCTATCATGTATGCAATGCTGTGTACCAGACCTGATGTGTGCCTTGCTATAAGTCTAGCAGGGAGGTACCAAAGTAATCCAGGAGTGGATCACTGGACAGCGGTCAAGAACATCCTGAAATACCTGAAAAGGACTAAGGATATGCTTCTCGTATATGGAGGTGACAAAGAGCTCATCGTAAAAGGTTACGTTGATGCAAGCTTTGACACTGATCCGGACGATTCTAAATCGCAAACCGGATACGTGTTTACATTAAACGGTGGAGCTGTCAGTTGGTGCAGTTCTAAACAAAGCGTAGTGCGGGATCTACATGTGAAGCGGAGTACATAGCTGCTTCGGAAGCAGCAAATGAAGGAGTCTGGATGAAGGAGTTCATATCCGATCTAGGTGTCATACCTAGTGCATCGGGTCCAATGAAAATCTTTTGTGACAATACTGGTGCAATTGCCTTGGCAAAGGATCCAGATTTCACAAGAGAACCAAGCACATCAAGAGACGCTTCAATTCCATCCGGGATCTAGTCCAGGTGGGAGACATAGAGATTTGCAAGATACATACGGATCTGAATATTGCAGACCCGTTGACTAAGCCTCTTCCACGAGCAAAACATGATCAGCACCAAGGCTCCATGGGTGTTAGAATCATTACTGTGTAATCTAGATTATTGACTCTAGTGCAAGTGGGAGACTGAAGGAAATATGCCCTAGAGGCAATAATAAAGTTATTATTTATTTCCTTAATCATGATAAATGTTTATTATTCATGCTAGAATTGTATTAACCGGAAACATAATACATGTGTGAATACATAGACAAACAGAGTGTCACTAGTATGCCTCTACTTGACTAGCTCGTTAATCAAAGATGGTTATGTTTCCTAACCATGAACAATGAGTTGTTATTTGATTAACGGGATCACATCATTAGTTGAATGATCTGATTGACATGACCCATTCCATTAGCTTAGCACCCGATCATTTAGTATGTTGCTATTGCTTTCTTCATGACTTATACATGTTCCTATGACATTAGATTATGTAACTCCCGTGTGCCGGAGGAACACTTTGTGTGCTACCAAACTTCACAACGTAACTGGGTGATTATAAAGGTGCTCTACAGGTGTCTCCAAAGGTACATGTTGGGTTGACGTATTTCGAGATTAGGATTTGTCACTCCGATCGTCGGAGAGGTATCTCTGGGCCCTCTCGGTGATGCACATCACTTAAGCCTTGCAAGCAATGCAACTAATGAGTTAGTTGCAAGATGATGTATTACGGAACGAGTAAAGAGACTTGCCGGTAACGAGATTGAACTAGGTATTGGATACCGACGATCGAATCTCGGGCAAGTAACATACCGATGACAAAGGGAACAACGTATGTTGTTATGTGGTCTGACCGATAAAGATCTTCGTAGAATATGTAGGAGCCAATATGGGCATCCAGGTCCCGCTATTGGTTATTGATCGGAGACATGTCTCGGTCATGTCTACATTGTTCTCGAACCCGTAGGGTCCGCACGCTTAAGGTTTCGATGACAGTTATATTATGAGTTTATACGTTTTGATGTACCGAAGGTTGTTCGGAGTCCCGATGTGATCACGGACATGACGAGGAGTCTCGAAAATGGTCGAGACATAAAGATTGATATATTGGAAGCCTATGTTTGGATATCGGAAGTGTTCCGGGTGAAATCGGGATTTTACCGGAGTACCGGGAGGTTACCGGAACCCCCCCGGAGAGCTAAATGGGCCATGATGGGCCTTAGTGGAAAAGAGAAGAGGCAGCCCTACATGGGTCGCGCGCCCCTCCCCTCCCTTGGTCCAAATAGGACAAGGAGAGGGGGCCGCCCCCTCTCTCTCTTTCCCCCCCTCCGCGAATCCTATTCCAACTAGGATTGGGGGGGGGGGATCCTACTCCCAGAGGGAGTAGACTCTCCTGGCGACGCCCTATTGTGGCCGGCCAGCCTCCCCCCTTTGGTCCTTTATATACTGAGACAGAGGCACCCTGACGACACAAGTTGATCCACGTGATCTTTTCCTTAGCCGTGTGCGCGTGCCCCCCAGCTACCATAGTCCTTGATAATATTGTAGCGGATGCTTAGGCGAAGCCCTGCAGCAATAGTACATCAAGATTCACCACGCCATCGTGCTGATGGAACTCTTCCGCGACACTTTGCTGGATCAGAGTCCGGGGATCGTCATCGAGCTGAACGTGTGCTAAACTCGGAGGTGCCGTAGTTTCGGTGCTTGATCGGTCTGGATCGTGAAGACGTACGACTACATCAACCAAACGCTTCCGTTG
>NC_053028.1:282604091-282635144 GCF_003073215.2 Triticum urartu
TAATCTTTGCCTCTTGCATATCTTCGGGACTGAGAAATAGAACACCTCTCTTCTTCGGAGTTGGTTTAGGAATAGGCTCAGTAATTGGAGCAGGAGCTGGCTCAGGAGGTGCCCAATTATTTTCATTTGTCAACATATTATTCAATAGAATTTCAGCTTCATCCGGTGTTCTTTCCCTGAAAAGAGAACCAGCACAACTATCCAGGTAATCTCTGGAAGCATCGGTTAGTCCATTATAAAAGATATCAAGTATTTCAGGTTTCTTAAGAGGATGATCAGGCAAAGCATTAAGTAACTTGAGAAGCCTCCCCCAAGCTTGTGGGAGACTCTCTTCTTTAATTTGCACAAAGTTGTATATTTCCCTCAAAGCAGCTTGTTTCTTATGAGCAGGGAAATATTTAGCAGAGAAGTAATAAATCATATCCTGGGGACTACGCACACAACCAGGATCAAGAGAATTAAACCATATCTTAGCATCGCCCTTTAATGAGAACGGAAATATTTTGAGTAAATAGAGGTAACGTGATCTCTCATTATTAGTGAATAGGGCAGCTATATCATTTAACTTAGTAAGATGTGCCACAACAGTTTCAGATTCATAGCCATAAAACGGATCAAATTCAACCAAGGTAATTATATCAGGATCAACAGAGAATTCATAATCTTTATCAGGAACACATATAGGCGAAGTAGCAAAAGCAGGATCGGGTTTCATTTTATCTCTAAGTGATTCTTTGCTCCATTTAATTAATAAACTCTTAAGCTCATATCTATCTCTGCAAGCTAAAACAGCTAAAGAAGCATCTTGATCAAAATAAATAACCCTCAGGAATAACAGGCATATTTTCATCATCACTATCATCATCGTATTCAGATTCAATAATTTCTCTTTCTCTAGCCCTAGCAATTTGTTCATCAAGAAATTCACTAAGGGGCACAGTAGTATCAGGCATAGAAGCAGTTTCATCATAAGTATCATGCATAGCAGAAGTGGCATCATCAATAACATGCGACATATCAGAACGAATAGCAGAAGCAGGTGTAGGTGTCGCAAACTCATAACAGAAGGTGAATCAAGTGCAGAGCTAGATGGCAGTTCCTTACCTCCCCTCGTAGTTGAGGGAGATCTTGGTTTTTGGATCCTCAAGTTCTTCATATGATAACAGATATAAATCCCAAGTGACTCAAAGAATAGAGCTATGCTCCCCGGCAACGGCGCCAGAAAATAGTCTTGATAACCCACAAGTATAGGGGATCGCAACAGTTTTGTAGAGTATTCAACCCAAATTTATGATTCGACACAAGGGGAGCCAAAGAATATTCTCAAGTATTAGCAGCTGAGTTGTCAATTCAACCACACCTGGAAACTTAGTATCTGCAGCAAAGTGTTTAGTAGCAAAGTAATATGATAGTGGTGGTAGTAGCAACAAAAGTAAAGACAGCAAAAGTAATGTTTTTGGTATTTTGTAGTGATTGTAACAGTAGCAGGCGGGAAAGTAAATAAGCGAGAACCAGTATATGGAAAACTCGTAGGCACCGGATCAGTGATGGATAATTATGCCGGATGCGGTTCATCATGTAACAGTCATAACATAGGGTGACACAGAACTAGCTCCAATTCATCAATGTAATGTAGGCATGTATTCCGTATATAGTCATACGTGCTTATGGAAAAGAACTTGCATGACATCTTTTGTCCTACCCTCCCGTGGCAGCGGGGTCCTATTGGAAACTAAGGGATATTAAGGCCTCCTTTTAATAGAGAACCGGAACAAAGCATTAGCACATAGTGAATACATGAACTCCTCAAACTATGGTCATCACCGGGAGTGGTCCCGATTATTGTCACTTCGGGGTTGCCGGATCATAACACATAGTAGGTGACTATAGACTTGCAAGATAGGATCAAGAACTCACATATATTCATGAAAACATAATAGGTTCAGATCTGAAATCATGGCACTCGGGCCCTAGTGACAAGCATTAAGCATAGCAAAGTCATAGCAACATCAATCTCAGAACATAATGGATACTAGGGATCAAACCCTAACAAAACTAACTCGATTACATGATAAATCTCATCCAACCCATCACCGTCCAGCAAGCCTACGGAATTACTCACGCACAGGCGGTGAGCATCATGAAATTGGTGATGGAGGATGGTTGATGATGACGACGGCGACGAATCCCCCTCTCCGGAGCCCAACGGACTCCAGATCAGCCCTCCCGAGAGGTTTTAGGGCTTGGCGGCGGCTCCGTATCGTAAAACGCGATGATTTCTTCTCTCTATTTTTTCTCTCCGAAAGCAAATATATAGAGTTGGAGTTGGCGTCGGAGGGTCTCCAGGGGGCCCACGAGGTAGGGGCGCGCCCCCACCCTCGTGAGAAGGGTGTGGGCCCCCTGGTCTTCATATTGGCGAGGATTTTTTATTATTTTTTCTAAGACCTCCCGTGGAGTTTCAGGTCATTCCGAGAATATTTTTTTTCTGCACATAAAACAACATCATGGTAATTCTGCTGAAAACAGCGTCAGTCTGAGTTAGTTCCATTCAAATCAAACAAGATAGAGTCCAAAACAAGGGCAAAAGTGTTTGGAAAAGTAGATACGACGGAGATGTATCACGACACATGGTGTTCGAGAATGATGTATGCAAAAAATGGAAGTTGGACTTGGGAGTCACATAACCAGTACTAAGCAAGTATGTGAAAATAAGCGGCCGAGCGTAGAGGTACACTCGGTGGCGTGGCCTCCGAGTGAACATGATGTGTGAATTATGGGTACTCCGGAAGACAGAAATAACAGAATGTAGTGCATGTAGAATGACTTAGTTGTATGAAGGCGCGCGAGTGGCCGAGTGGTGAAGATGTGTTCAACCGATGGCGATGCGAGGGGCGACCGATTGATGTAGATGTGTCCAACCGAGTGCCGATGCACGGGGCGGCCGAGTGGTGATGAGGTGACTAACCCATGGCGACGTGTGGGGCGGCCGAATGGTTATGAGGTGACCAACCGAGTGGCGAAGCGCAGAGCGGCCGAGTGGTGATGAGGTGACCAACCGATGGCGACGCGCGGAGCGGCCGAGTACGAACCAATGGCGACGCGGGGGGCGGCCGAGTGGTGAGGAGGTGACCAACCGATGGTGACGCGGGGGGCGGCCCAGTGGGGATGGGGTACCAACCGATGTCGACGCACGGAGCGGTCGAATGGTGATGAGGTGACCAACCGATGGCGACGCACGGAGCGGCCGAATGTTTATGAGGTGACCAACTGAGTGGCGACGCACGGGGCGGCCGAGTGGTGATGAGGTGACCAACCGATGGCGACGCACGAAGTGGCCGAATGGTTATGAGGTGACCAACCGATGGCGACGCGCGGAGCGGTCGAGTGGTTATGAGGTGACCAACCGATGGCGACGCATGGAGCGGCCGAATGGTTATGAGGTGAACCGAGTGGCGACGCGCGGGGCGGCCGAGTGGTGATGAGGTGACCAACGATGGCGACGCACGAAGCGGCGAATGGTGTATGAGGTGACCAACCGAGTGGCGACGCGCGGGGCGGCCGAGTGGTGATGAGGTGACCAACCGAGTGGCGACACGCGAGCGGCCGAGTGGTATGAGGTGACCAACCGATGGACGAGCGCGGGGCGGCCGAAGTGGTGATGAGGTGACCAACCGATGGCGACGCACGGAGCGGCCGAATGGTTATGAGGTGACCAACCGATGGCGACGCGCGAGCGGCCGAGTGGTTGATGAGGTGACCAACCGATGGCGACGCACGAGCGGCCGAGTGGTTATGAGGTGACCAACCGAGTGGCGACGCGCGGAGCGGCCGAGGTGATGAGGTGACCAACCGATGGCGACGCGGAGCGGCCGAGAATGGTTATGAGGTGACCAACCGAGTGGCGACGCACGAGCGGCCGAGTGGTGATGAGGTGACCAACCGAGTGGCGACGCGCGGGCGGCCGAGTGGTGATGAGGTGACCAACCGAGTGGCGACGCGGAGCGGCCGAGTGGTGATGAGGTGACCAACCGAGTGACGACGCGCGGAGCGGCCGAGGGTGATGAGGTGACCAACCGAGTGGCGACGCGCGGAGCGGCCGAGTGGTGATGAGGTGACCAACCGAGTGGCGACGCGCGGGCGCGAGTGTGATGAGGTGACCAACCGATTGCGACGCGCGGGGCGGCCGAACTCTAGACATTTTAATTGTCTGATAAAACCGTGTCAGGCAAGCCGGATGTAGATCGTGTCCTCCAAATAACCGCAAGGGTGCCCGAATGGTGGAAGCGTCCACATTCGGCGGTCGCAGGGCTCCGACCGGCAGTGACAAGCATTGCCGTATGTAGGATCGAAAGTATGTCTAGAGGGGGGTGATTAGACTACTTGACCAATAAAAACTTAACCTTTTCCCATTTTAGTTCTTGGCAGATTTTAGCTATTAGGACAAGTCAAGCAATCATCACACAATTCAAGCAAGCATGCAAGAGTATATTGGCAGCGGAAAGTAAAGCATGCAACTTGCAAGAATGTAAAGGGAAGGGTTTGTAGAATTCAAACGCAATTGGAGACACGGATGTTTTTCCCGTGGTTCGGATAGGTGGTGCTATCCTACATCCACGTTGATGGAGACTTCAACCCACAAAGGGTAACGGTTGCGCGAGTCCACACAGGGCTCCACCCACAAAGGGTAACGGTTGCGCGAGTCCACACAGGGCTCCACCCACGAAGGGTCCACGAAGAAGCAACCACCCACAAAGGGTCCACGAAGAAGCAACCTTGTCTATCCCACCATGGCCATCGCCCACACAGGACTTGCCTCACTAGCGGTAGATCTTCACGAAGTAGGCGATCTCCTTGCCCTTACAAACTCCTTGGTTCAACTCCACAATCTTGTCGGAGGCTCCCAAGTGACACCTAGCCAATCTAGGAGACACCACTCTCCAAGAAATAACAAATGGTGTGTAGGTAATGAACTCCTTGCTCTTGTGCTTCAAATGATAGTCTCCCCAACACTCAACTCTCTCTCATAGGATTTGGATTTGTGGAAAGAAGATTTGAGTGGAAAGCAACTTGGGAAGGCTAGAGATCAAGATTCATATGGTAGGAATGGAATATCTTGGTCTCAACACATGAGTAGGTGGTTCTCTCTCAGAACATATGAGTTGGAAATTGTGTATGTGTTCTGATGGCTCTCTCCACGAATGAAGAGGAGGTGGAGGGGTATATATAGCCTCCACACAAAATCCAACCGTTACCACAGTTTTCCAATCTCGGTGGGACCGAATCAATAAACTCGGTCGGACCGAAAATGTAAACCTAGTGACCGTTAGAGATTTTCGGTGGGACTGACATGCAACTCGGTAGGACCGATATGGTTAGGGTTTGGGCATAACGTAATCTCGGTGAGACCGATTACACAAACTCGGTGAGACCGAATTTGGTAATTAGCTAACCAGAGAGTTGGTCAGGCAAACTCGGTGGGACCGATTTGCTCTTTCGGTGAGACCGAAAAGTTACAAAGGGGAAACACTGAATTTACATTGCAATCTCGGTGGGACCGATTCGCTCTTTCGGTGAGACCGAAAAGTTACGAAAGGGAAACAGAGAGTTTGCAAATCCCATCTCGGTGAGACCGAGATCCTATCGGTAGAACCGAATTGCTAGGGTTTGGCAGTGGGTAATGACAAGTGAAACTCGGTGGCGCCGGGTCGGAAGAATCGGTAGGACCGAGTTTGGCTTAGGGTTTAGGTCATATGTGGATATGGGAAAGTAGTTGAGGGTTTTTGGAGCATATCACTAAGCACATGAAGCAAGAGGCTCATTAAGCAACACCTCATCCCTCCTTGATAGTATTGGCTTTTCCTAAAGACTCAATGTGATCTTGGATCACTAAAATATAAAATGAAGAGTCTTGAGCTTTTGAGCTTGAGCCAATCCTTTGTCCTTAGCATTTTGAGGGTTCCACTTTCACCATCCATGCCATGCCAATCATTGAGCTTTCCTGAAATAATCATCTTGGAATAGCATTAGCTCAATGAGCTATATGTTGTTATGAATTACCAAAACCACCTAGGGATTGTTGCCCTTTCAATCTCCCACTTTTTGGTAATTGATGACAACATATAGATCAAAGCTTCGACAAATGATAATAAGCAGGAATATATCGTCGCTTGAGAAGTATGGATAAGTAAGAGCTCCCCTAAATTTGTGCATATTTAAAATTTGCTTTGGCAAATGCACAAGGAGTTAGAAGTCATGGGTTACTTCCATGTCAACATACATCTTGGGAGCGCTAAAATGATAAGAAAGAAATACAGGCACTCATCACCAAGAATGTGAATGATCACATAAGTAGATTAAGATTAATAGCATTAAGCAAAGCATTAAGTTGTAGCTTATGATCAAACACATGATCATCAATGTCTCACAGATAATGACGTAGTATCTCAAGCACTCAAAAGCAAACAAAGTTCGAAAAACCACCAAATAAAGCAAGAGAGAAAAAAGCAACACTCTCTCTCTCGAAGCCTATGATCTATACATTTTTCTCCCCCTTTGGCAACAAGTTACCAAAAAGTTCCTAGAAAATGCATAGTGCTAGATCGACGCTCAGGCTTGATCTTCAGGTGGTGGTGGAGTCCGGATCACTCCAAGGACGAAGGCTTCCGTTAGACGCTGAAGTAGACGC
The DNA here is from genome assembly GCF_003073215.2 of Triticum urartu. Taxonomy (NCBI): domain Eukaryota; kingdom Viridiplantae; phylum Streptophyta; class Magnoliopsida; order Poales; family Poaceae; genus Triticum; species Triticum urartu. The sequence goes on from NC_053028.1 coordinate 282,610,777, forward strand.
TGGAGTTGGAGCTGAAGTAGATGCTGGAGCTGGTGGAACTGAGGCTGTAGCTGGTGCTGAAGTGGTGGCTCTGGTGTCAGCAACTGGCACAGCAGACGACCTCGGACCTCGTGGCACTCTGGCAAAGGCATCAATTGTAGTTCTGCATCTCCTCTCCTGCATGTCATCCTGGAGCTGCTCCACTGTAGTCTGAATCTCTGTTACCTTGACATCCAAGTCATAGAACTTTTGTTCCATGATTCTCTCTAGGCTTGCCTGGTTCTGAGTTAGGGTGACTAGTCCTTTCTCAATCCGTAGGGTGGATGCAATTAGGTAACCAAGCTGCTCTTGTTTAGTTTTCAGGAAATACTCAGTTGCCTCCTCTTGAGTTGGCATCTTGCAGCTTTCTCCTTCCTTGCCTTCTCCTTGCTGAGCTTGGCAGATGATGATTCTTCAGTCATAACAACTTGATTGTCCTCAAAATCTGGACGGATGGGCGGGTGTTCCTTGTCCAAAGTATATGCCGTGCCATCTTTGATTAATGAGCTCCTGAATTGTGGGGCATATCCACAGCTCCTCTTCTGGTCTGCTGCAGTCCTCTTGATTGTTCTCTACTATGAGGCTCATCACTTGAACTTCTGGTGGCACATCAAATACATGTAAGCATAGATTGATTGAATGGCCTCTGATCATCTTGTGATCTCCAGACTTGGGCAAGAGAGTGTGCCTCAATATCCAATTGATATGTTGGCAGCCCTGACAGAAGATAATGCACTGAGCCAAATTTTGAAAGTATCAAGAGCTTCATTTGGAATTTCCTTGTACATATTGGACATTGAGTTGTGGTCCATCTTCTTCTTGGCATAAATGTCCAAGTCATCTGCTTGCTCCTCTGGGGCATTGATCAACTTTGCCCATTCCTCAACAGTTGATTGGTACCTCGTACCTTCAGACATCCATGTGATCCTTCCATCTGGGTAGAAGTGTGCTGTGGAGTAGAATTGCATGATTAGCTCCTCGTTCCACTTTGTGAGCTTCTGCCCAACAAAGTCTGCTACTCCACAAGCATTGAAGATGTCTTGCACTCCAGGATAATGCTCTTCGTTGTCCTTGATGTATTGCCAGTCAACCCATCTCATGTCACAGACTATTGGCTTCTTGTCAAGCAAAACTGTCTCATAGAAATCTTGCTGTTCCTTGGTGTGAAACCTGTAATCCACAGCAGTCCTTCTCCTTGAAGCATACGGATCTGCTTCTCTCCACTTCCTCAGCCCTGAGTCTCTCCTGAGCTTCATATCCTCAGCCACAGGATGAGCATCGTTGTGGTCTGGGATCTTGGGCTTGAGTTTTCTGAGAACTTGCTCTTCATCATCTTCTTCTGCAGCTTCAGGCACTAGGGCCTTGTTCTTCTCAGCAGCTGGGATGCTTCTTGTATTCCTCTTTGGTGCAGACTTGGGCTTGGAGGCAGCTTTGGGTGCTTCTTTGGGCTTAGATGTGGCAGCCCCTGATCTTATAGCATCACCCATAAGCTTAGGTGCCTTAGGTGCTGGTGCAGCAACCTCTTCTTCTTCTTCCATGATGGAAGCCTTTCCAAGGACTCTGGCTACGGTCTTCTTGACCCTTTCCTTTCTTTTCTTTCCTTTAGCAGCAACTGGCTCTTTGGGTGCAGGCTTTTCAGTTGAAGCTTTGGCCTTTGACATAGGCTGCCTGCCTGCTGGCCTTTTGACTTTCAGGCCTGGCTTTGTGCCCTGTGCTGGCTCAACTCTCTTGGAAGTTGCTTCCTCTTCTGCCACATAGTCTTCATCCTCAGAATCTGAAGTTCTCTTCTTCCTCTGTCTGGTAGCAGCTTTTGGCAAATTGCTAGGAGTACTTCTGCTGCCATCATCTGAAGAATTTGAGGGACTAGTGCCCTCACTCATCTGCACTTGCTGTTCTGACACATTCTGGCTGTCACTCTTATCTGACATGTTGCAAATTCTGACTGCTGACCCTGTGAATAGTTTATAGATGAGGTAGAATAGATGAGCATCACAAAATGCAGAGATTTTTGCAAAAGAATGATCCAAAAACTTAGTTTTAGTTTCCCACTGAAATCATCTCGGATCTACCGATTTTTAAACTCGGTGATACCGAAGCAGTTTTGGAACCTAAACTAGTGAACTCGGTCAGACCGAGTCACAGTTCGGTGGCACCGAGACTGCTAGGGTTTCACAGAGTTCCAAAGTCGGTCACACCGATAAGTAATTCTCGGTCAGACCGAGTCTCACTTGTGCAATGGCATAAGCCAAATCGGTGGGACCGAGTTTTTCAACTCGGTGGGTCCGAGATGGTTTCGGCGGAAACCTAACCCTAAAATTTTCGAATCAAAGCTAATCTATGAACGCATTGACTGGATAGGAGTGTTTCAATCGTGGCAAGAATCATGATGATCATAATGTGCTAAGAATCAGATTGGAGAATAGCACAAAGATCGAGTCCATACCCTAGTTCGGCGGAGACTCGCTACAGCGGCAACGGCGGGGTAGAATTCCGTTGACGGCAACGGAGACCAGCGACTGGAGGCGGCTGGCGGCGAGGAGACGATCCGGAGATCAAGTTGGTAGAGCAGGCTATCGCGCGGGCGAAGGGGTTCGGAGAAATTTCCAAATTTTTGCCCGTGACTATATATAGCCCGACCCTGTCGGTGTGACCGAGTGGAACAACTCGGTGGCACCGAGATTCATAACTGCAAGCAGTTACTGAAACTCGGTGTGACCGAAAGGTTCAAATCGGTTGCACCGAGATCGAAAACCTAGATCAACTTAATGATCTCGGTAGGACCGAAAGTGGGGTATCGGTCAGACCGAGAATCATAAAGAGGTTTTGGAAGTTTAAGTCTATGACGAATCGGGGACTCCGAGCGCTCCTCACACAGAGTGGTTCGAATCTGACTTGATCAAATTTTGTGATGTAGCATGAATAGAGTTTGAGACGAGAAAGCATAGATAGCTAGAGGAGGTTCTTAGGCATTCTTGTCCATCCACTTGGCAAAAGAAAATAAAGCCAAACAATCAAAACAACAAGTGGATGTCCTTGAATGAGTAAAATATGCAACCAGCATGCTCACACAATAAGATGGCAAATGAAATATGTGACAAGGCATGCACAACCAATTCTAGCATCTATCAAGCAATTTGCGATGACAAGGTCATCTATATATGAGTATATTGACTTAGGAGTCAAGTGAGAACACTTGATCATAGGTCATACTCATCGTTTAAGCTCAAGTGGGGTTACCACTTTTACATAAAGCATTGTTGTGTTCACATCTTTAGAGTTGCTTTAGCTCAAGTCTTAGAGTAAAGCTCCCCCTAGATGTGATATCCCCCCTTAGAGGGATGAACTAACCTCGGGTTTTGTCGATGATGACTTCATGTAGATGTTGAAGATGTGGATGCTCAATGTTGATGTAGATCACTTGGAGCTATCCATTTGAGTGAATTGCACTTTCAATACCTACATGGGTTAGTCCCACAAGGAACAAACAAGGATATCCATAGACATAGAGTGATGCACACACAAGATGATGTCCATGAAAACTTTTAGGTTACCTTGTCCCTTGTCTTACCAACAAGAGGGTTTGTGACTCCTTGAACTAGTGCAAGATGTGGAAGTTGATTGCACTTGTTCTTGCCAAAATGATAAGAGTGAAGTATGTTGGCGGAGTCACCCTCAAGAACTCTCTAGTTCTTCTTCTTTTGGATCCACACCATCTTGATGGGAATCCTTGGAGTTGTAGTCGTACTTGATGAAGTGGAACTTGAAGTAGTCTTGGGAATCCACTTGACTAAGGTCTTAGGAGCTTCTTCAAATGCATCAATTTCCTCTTGAAGCTTGTCCTTGCCTTTTTGCTTGTAGTCTTGTGGTGGAAGATCATCTTGAGCTTGTGTCCCCTTGAAAGAAGTATCATACTTCTCTTGTTGAGGAACAAACTTTGTCTTGGGGTATTGATCTTCTTCCCACTCAACTCCATTGGCATTGAACTTTCGTTCAAAACCAACACCTTGATTCTTCCGGTGCATTCCTTGCTTGCGCACAATTTCCTCGAATTGCTTACTCCCGGCAAGGCTTTTGTACACTCCTTTCTCTATAATTCCCTTCAATAAGCTATTTTCTTGCTCAAGTGTAACTTGGCTAAGAGAATCATTAGTGGAATCAAGAGAACTACTAGAAGCAACAATATTGGATTTAGCATGATCATTGTTACTGCTAGAGGAAGAATCTTTCTTGTTCTTGTTACTAGACTTGACTTGAGGCATGTAAGTGGATAAGAGTAAACGCTTGGCAATGTAAGAAGAACTTTTCTTGCGGAGATCATCATTGATTGCTTTTAAGAACTCATGCTCTTGCTCAAGATTGAGCTTTTCAAAGCGTAATTTCTCATGAGCTCTTAAAAGTTCTCGATGATCTTCGAAGATAGTTTCATGAGCTAACTTAAGAGTGTTTAGTTCTTTAGTTAGAGCCTCAATCTTCTCCTTATCATTGTCATTCGTTTTATCTTGATTAGCATGATTAATTGACGTTTCATCATAGTATTCATCACTAGAGTTGTCAACAAGCAATCATCACCTAACAAGTCATCTTTCATCACTATTGAAATCAACATACTCCGGGGGTGTTACCTTAGGACTTTTGGCCATGAAGCATCTTCCAATTCCTTCATTTGTGAGTCAAATATTGTCGAAGGAGTTGGTTGACACAAGTGCTAGACCGGCAACACCTTCATCTTGAGTATCTTCGGGAGTCGGAGTGATACTTCTCTCGGAGTGGCTTGTCGGAGTGGAGCCGGATACCCATTCACCAACATGAGCTGATGTCTTCGTTTTGTGTAGCTCTTGATGATTTTCCTTCCTTTTCGAATTCCTTGGCTTCTCCGTGAGGGTATCTTCGTTCATAATGACCATCTCTACTCCTTCTCTCTTGGTGGTGATCTTGCTTCTTTCTTTTTTGAGATCTTCTCTTCTCTGTAGGGAGCCGTACACTCATTGGAAGTGTCGGGTCTTCCACATACTGTAGCAGTTTCGCTCTCGACTAGAAGATCTTTTGTCATTTGTAGGACCTTGACTTGAAGCTTCTATCTTTGCTTCTATTCTTGTAGAACTTGTTTGAAGTTCTTCACCATTAGGCTCAATTCTTCATTGAAGGTTTGTTTCTCACTCGATGATGTGGGGCTTCACATGAGGCTTTGTAAGCACCACTTGACTTGTTATGGAGCTCCTCCTTATCCTTGAGTGACATCTCATGAGCAACAATTCTTCCAATCACCTCCGTTGGCTTGAGATCTTTGTAATTGGGCATCATTTGGATCAATGTGCACACGGTATCATATTTTCCATCCAAGGCTCTTAGAATCTTCTTGATGATGAATCTATCGGTCATCTCTTCACTTCCTAAGCCGGCAATCTCATTTGTGATGAGAGCAAGCCTAGAGTACATTTCAGCGACACCTTCACCATCCTTCATTTTGAACTTGTCAAGTTGACTTTGAAGCACATCCAACTTGGATTCCTTGACGGAGTCGGTACCTTCGTGCATATCAATCAAAGTGTCCCAAATTTCCTTTGCATTCTCAAGACGGCTAATTTTGTTGAATTCTTCGGGGCACAATCCGTTGAAGAGAATATCACAAGCTTGAGCATTGTATTGCAACATCTTCAACTCATCCGCGGTAGCTTCACGGTTTGGTTCTCTCCCATCAAAGAAGTCACCTTGCAAACCAACACACACAATAGCCCAAACAGCGGGGTTATGTCCAAGAATATGCATTTTCATTTTATGCTTCCAACTAGCAAAATTAGTACCATCAAAGTAAGGACCTCTACGGTGATAATTTCCCTCGCTAGACGCCATACTCTCCTAGGTTGTGAAACCAACGCTATGACCACCAAAAGCTATGGAGATCAAAGCAAATGGAGACCAAAGCTCTGATACCACTTGTAGGATGAAAGTATGTCTAGAGGGGGGTGATTAGACTACTTGACCAAATAAAAACTTAACCTTTTCCCAATTTTAGTTCTTGGCAGATTTTAGCTATTGTAGGACAAGTCAAGCAATCATCACACAATTCAAGCAAGCATGCAAAGAGTATATTGGCAGCGGAAAGTAAAGCATGCAACTTGCAAGAATGTAAAGGGAAGGGTTTGGAGAATTCAAACGCAATTGGAGACACGGATGTTTTTCCCGTGGTTCGGATAGGTGGTGCTATCCTACATCCACGTTGATGGAGACTTCAACCCACGAAGGGTAACGGTTGCGCGAGTCCACACAGGGCTCCACCCAAGGGTAACGGTTGCGCGAGTCCACGAAGGGCTCCACCCACGAAGGGTCCACGAAGAAGCAACCACCCACAAAGGGTCCATGAAGAACCAACCTTGTCTATCCCACCATGGCCAACGCCCACGAAGGACTTGCCTCACTAGCGGTAGATCTTCACGAAGTAGGCGATCTCCTTGCCCTTACAAACTCCTTGGTTCAACTCCACAATCTTGTCGGAGGCTCCCAAGTGACACCTAGCCAATCTAGGAGACACCACTCTCCAAGAAGTAACAAATGGTGTGTAGGTAATGAACTCCTTGCTCTTGTGCTTCAAATGATAGTCTCCCCAACACTCAACTCTCTCTCATAGGATTTGGATTTGCTGGAAAGAAGATTTGACTGGAAAGCAACTTGGGAAGGCTAGAGATCAAAATTCATATGGTAGGATGGAATATCTTGGTCTCAACACATGAGTAGGTGGTTCTCTCTCAGAACATATGAGTTGGAAGTGTATGTGTTCTGATGGTCTCTCTCACGAATGAAGAGGGTGGAGGGGTATATATAGCCTCCACACAAAATCCAACCGTTACACACAGTTTTCCAATCTCGGTGGGACCGAATCAACAAACTCGGTCGGACCGAAAAGGTAAACCTAGTGACCGTTAGAGATTTTCGGTGGGACTGACATGCAACTCGGTGGGACCGATATGGTTAGGGTTTGGGCATAACGTAATCTCGGTGAGACCGATTACACAAACTCGGTGAGACCGAATTTGGTAATTAGCTAACCAGAGAGTTGGTCAGGCAAACTCGGTGGGACCGATTTGCTCTTTCGGTGAGACCGAAAAGTTACAAAAAGGAAACACTGAATTTACATTGCAATCTCGGTGGGACCGGTCCGCTCTTTCGGTGAGGCCGAAAAGTTACGAAAGGGAAACAGAGAGTTTGCAATCCCAACTCGGTGAGACCGAGATCCCTATCGGTAGAACCGAATTGCTAGGGTTTGGCAGTGGCTTATGACAAATGAAACTCGGTGGCGCCGGATAGGAAGAATCGGTAGGACCGAGTTTGGCTTAGGGTTTAGGTCATATGTGGATATGGGAAAGTAGTTGAGGGTTTTGGAGCATATCACTAAGCACATGAAGCAAGAGGCTCATTAAGCAACACCTCATCCCTCCTTGATAGTATTGGCTTTTCCTAAAGACTCAATGTGATCTTGGATCACTAAAATGTAAAATGAAGAGTCTTGAGCTTTTGAGCTTGAGCCAATCCTTTGTCCTTAGCATTTTGAGGGTTCCACTTTCACATCCATGCCATGACAATCATTGAGCTTTCCTGAAATAATCATCTTGGAATAGCATTAGCTCAATGAACTATATGTTGTTATGAATTACCAAAACCACCTAGGGATAGTTGCCACGCCCGCCGGACGAAATCCCGCCGCCACCTCACTCCGTCCAATCAGGAGAGGCCACGTCAGCTCCGCCGCCTCGCTCAACCACTCCCCTCGCGCCACCTGTCGCGCCACTCCCCCTCCTCGCGCGGCCCGCCGAGCCCATCGCGGGCCCGCGCAGGCCCGGTCGCCGCCGCCGCCGCCAGCAGGCGCCTTCCCGCACCCGCATCCTCGCGCCCAAGCCGCCGTTCATCCTCCGCCGTGGTTCCTCACCGGGAAACCGCGACGCCGCCGCCCCGCCATGGCCGCCGTTTGTGCAGTGCCATCGCAGGCTCCGTTCGGCGCGACGTTGCCCCAGATCCGGCGACTCCGCGCCCGGATCTCGCCGCCGCGGACCAGATACACTCCGCCCCGACCTCATCTGGCCTCGTCCCCACTCTCTCAAACTCCGGCGATCGCCGCCGGTGCCGTACGCCGCGCCAGCCGCTGTCTCGATCGAGAGATCGGGACGAAGCCACCCAGCGGCCTGCTCCTCCGCGCGTGGGCCTCCACGTCAGCCTCGGCGCACCGCATCGCGTGGGTCCTGTCCGGCCCACCTCAGCCTCGGCCTAGCTCTCCTTCATCCTAGGCCGAGCCCAATCAGGTGAGGCCCCGCCATTTCCCTTATCCATCGCCGTGGGCGATTGTTACTATGTTGCGCTCACCCGCAGACGTGGAATTTTGACTAAGTCCCCGAAGTTTCCAGTATCATGTGTGCATCTTGTCATGTCCATAACTTGTTGCATACTGCTCTGTTTCATGCGCATAGCATATCAAAATGTTCGTCTCGACGAGTACATCATTTCATCTCATTGCATCATTTTCATTTGAGCTCATCTTGATGCCCGAAATGTTGTTGGAAGAGGGCTATGTGATGATTATGTCAGATCTGTTTCAGCAAATGGCCTTTTGTCATTTTTGCCATGATTAATGTGTGCATGCTATGATCCTGAGCTCTACATGTGTTTTGTAGAATGCCATGCCATCTTTACAGGGGTGTATGCCATGTATTTTTGTGATCTTTGTGGTGACTAGCACAAGCATGCAAAGTAGCTTACTCAATGATGCTGATTTCAGGGACTTAGAATTTCACTAAGTCCTTGTCCTGTTTTTGTTTTTATGCCATATGTTCATGTTATTTCCTAGTGATCCGTGCCTCTTTCGAGGATGACCAGTAAGGATGTTTTGTTAATATTGTGGTGCTCTATCCATCCATGTCTTTGTTTGCAATTATGGAGCAACCTAGCGTGAGTCAATCGAGCTCTACTTTTGCTATAAAATGTTCCTGGAAGATTGTTAACTTGTTTAGCGATTTTGCCGAGGTTATCGCTATTGATCCGTGCACGCTATGATGTTGTTCTTGCCATATCTAGCTTCTATGCCATGTCTTCTTGATGGGTGTATGCGTAGTTTGTCATTCCGTGCTTTGTAGTGAGTGCATCGAGCTCGTAAACATGCCTACTCGTTATCTGTTTTGCATGCTCCAGTTTTTCACTTAGTCTGAATCTGTTTATGTTTTTGCTATGTTCACATGCTTGCAATTGTATTTTCTGATCCCTTTTGGCTCATGGTCACTAAGGGACTTTTGTTATGTGCTTAGAGTAGCTTCATGTCATGCCTTGCTTTGCCATAATATGTTCCTGTAGCATGTAGTTTTCATGCTCTAAAGTGTGCTTCCTGATGATAAATTCCAGACTTGTGTTAATTTCACAAAATCTGAAACCTGTTATCATTTGCACTTTTGCCATGCTTGATTGACCTTGTTAATGAGTGTATTAGCCGTATCTCAGTGTTCATATTTTGTCAAGCATATTGAGTGGATCCCCGCCATGCCTTTTGTTGCTATGTTTGAGTGTTGTAGCATAATTATCTTGATGCATTTAGTTGGCTACTTGTTGTTTATCGCAGACCGGTGCCATATTTGTTTTGCTTGCCATTTCCAAACCGTGCATCCGATTCCGGTGATCTTTATATCGATTTCAACCGAAATCACCTCACCTTTCAGTGGCACTCTTGGATTTCCAAGTTGAGGCCAGGTTCAATCATTCCTTTCCAAATCATGCATATGCATCACATACCGCATCCCGCATATCATACCATGTTCATGTGTTGGTTGTTTACTATGTTGTGTGCTTCTTTCTGGTGTTGCTTCTTCGAGTTGGTTCCGATAACGTCGCGTTTGTGAGGATCCGTTCGACTACGTCCGTTTGTCTTCTTCATGGACTCGTTCTTCTTCCTTGCGGGATCTCAGGCAAGATGACCATACCCTCGAAATCACTTCTATCTTTACTTGCTAGTTGCTCGCTCTTTTGCTATGCCTATGTCGCGATACCTACCACTTGCTTATCATGCCTCCCATATTGTTGAGCCAAGCCTCTAACCCACCTTGTCCTAGAAAACCGTTGTTTGGCTATGTTACCGCTTTGCTCAGCTCCTCTTATAGCGTTTCTAGTTATAGGTGAAGATTGGAGTTTTGTTCCATGTTGGAACATGGATATTTTGTTGGGATATCACAATATCTCTTATTTAATTAATGCATCTATATACTTGGTAAAGGGTGGAAGGCTCGGCCTTATGCCTGGTGTTTTGTTCCACTCTTGCCACCCTAGTTTCCGTCATATCGGTGTTATGTTCCCGGATTTTGCGTTCCTTACACGGTTGGGTTATAATGGGAACCCCTTGACAGTTCGTCTTGAATAAAACTCCTCCAGCAATGCCCAACATTGGTTTTACCATTCGCCACCTAGCCTTTTCTTTCCCTTGGGTTCTGCATACTCAAGGGTCATCTTTATTTAAACCCCCTGGGCCAGTGCTCCTCTGAGTGTTGGTCCGACCGAGTAGACTGCGGGGCCACCTCGGGGCAACTAGAGGGTTGGTTTTACTCGTAGGATGTCTCATCTGAGTGTGCCCTGAGAAAGAGATATGTGCAGCTCCTATCGGGATTTGTCGGCACATTCTTGTGGTGTTGCTGGACTTGTTTTACCATTGTCGAGGATGTCTTGTAACCGGGATGCCGAGTCTGATCGGATTGTCTTGGGAGAAGGAATATCCTTCGTTGAACATGCGGGCTTGTGATGGGCTAAGTTGGGACACCCCTGTAGGGATTGATCTTTCGAAAGCCGTGCCCGCGGTTATGGGCAGATGGGAATTTGTTAATGTCCGGTTGTAGAAAACCTGAAGTTTATCTTAATTAAAATACATCAACCGCGTGTGTAACCGTGATGGTCTCTTCTCGGCGGGTCCGGGAAGTGAACACGGTGTTGGAGTTATGTTTGACGTAGGTTGTTCTAGGATCACTTCTTGATCATAGTTTCTCGAACGTGCTTTGCCTTCTCTTCTCGCTCTTATTTGCGTATGTTAGCCACCAAATATGCTAGTCGCTTGATGCAGCCCCACCTCATACCTTTTACCCTACCTATAAGCTCAAATAGTCTTGATCGCGAGGGTGTGAGATTGCTGAGTCCCCGTGACTCATAGATACTTCCAAAACCAGTTTGCAGGTGCCGATGTTACCGAGCAGGTGACGCAACCAGGCTCAAGGAGGAGCTCAATGAAGATCTTGTCCTTTGTGTTGTTTCGTTTCAGTTGATCAGTAATGGAGCCCAGTTGGGATGATCGGGGATCTGTGTAGCATTTGGGGTAGTCTTTTTTTATTTTGGTTCCGTAGTCGGACCTTGATTGTATTTGGATGATGTAATGCTTTATTCATATAATTGTGTGAAGTGGCGATTGTAAGCCAACTATATATCTCGTTCCCTTATGTATTACATGGGTTGTGTGAAGATTACCTCACTTGCGACATTGCTTTCAATGCGGTTATGCCTCTAAGTCGTGCTTCGACACGTGGGAGATATAGCCGCATCGAGGGCGTTACAAGTTGGTATCAGAGCCTTCCCCGACCTTAGGAGCCCCCTGCTTGATCGAATGCTGGCGTTGTTGAGTCTAGAAAAATGTTTTGAGTCATTTAGGATTATATATATCGGAGAGTAGGACTTTTTTACTCCTCAGTCCCTTCGTCGCTCTGGTGAGGCATCTTGACGTAGAGTTTTGACTCTTCTCTTCTCAAATTTCACTAAAAAAATTTAGGATCACGCGGGTATCTTGGAATCGTTCCGATGGTTTTGTGACGAGAACATTGTTCTTGGTGCCTCCTGACATTTAGGGGTTGTGGCAGTGTCCCGGGGAGTTGAGCTCCGAGGTGTTGTCGTCACAATTTTATCGTTGCAGTTCTGGAATACCTGATTTTTTATTCGCCGACATCGAAAATCTCTTTTATGCAGTTGTTGGTGAGATAACCTCGACGCCACCCAGTACTGGGGCGGGAGTTCGGGAGTATTGCCATAACTCGTATAACGGATGCTTTTCGAAGGTTGAGGTAAACGATTTCCGAAGGTTTCTTGGTTATGTGTTGAAGGATGGATACAGCTGGATGTAGGATTTGCTAGTTTTGGGTGAGATATTATGCTTCCCCTGTATCCCCAACACCTGATTGCATAACCGGAAAGTTTCGGGAGTTTATAAGTGGGGATTCAAGTAGCTCTTAGGATATCTTTCCGACAGATGTATATATGAAATTGGGGTTCGACGTCTAGTGGTCCGCCTATCCACGGTTGGTTTTACAGTGGTCTCGTTGTGTCTTAAAGAGTCCTTGGCTATGCCGACTCGGGGACGCTTCGTATGTCATGTGCACTGCCTTGTACATGATGGTGCTGTACGATCGAGCCCGTGTAGGCCCCACCACGAAAACTTCGGACGAAATCTCTATCATATGTTTGTTCCGGCTTATTCCGCAAGCCAATCCTTTGTTTTGTTTTGAGTTGTGGTATTCGAGTTGCTTCAAAGTCAAGTGTTGATTCCGTACCTTTCCTAAACGGTGTTCTCATACTCCGATGTGAATACTAATCCTTTTCGATCATCGAGACTGTCATGTCAATCCTTTTCAATTGGCGTGTTTCTCTTCAAGTGGATCCGATCATTTCAACACCAGCAAAGATCAATTATCAGTTCTTCTCAATGGTGTTTGCTTCATCTATTCCAAGTTGCCTTTGTTTTTCCCGCCCACCCACCCCATTTTTCTTCAAGGACTCAGATTCCGTAATCAAGTATCCATCTTATGGATGTAAAGTCTCTTCGTTTTTTTCCGTCAATGTTCTTACCCGGTGGTTCTCGAGAAAATACTAACGGAGCTTCAAGTTCGTCACTCTTCACTCATTATCTTATCTGGTGGATTCAATTCAAGTTTTCTGTGTTGATCATATTCTTTTCCTTGCTTCAAATGCCTTCTCATACCGGTGCACGTCATAACCATTCACTTCTCGCTATTCATTTGTTCCGGAGTGCTGAAGATATCTCAGAAGATTCGTGTTACCACTCTGCATTCGTTCAAGCTCTTTCGAGGATGTTATCTCATTCAAGCCTTTTAATTCAACTGGTGCATTCTCTCTTTTAAATCGTTCTACGGTGTTTCTTTTGAGTGGGCCCTAACCCACAGGTCTTTTTCCAGGATCTTACCTGACTCTTCTAATTTTACCGGAGCTTCTCAAATTCTCTCCAAAGTTTGATGTAAGAATGATTCATCATCAGTCATATGTATTTCTCCAAGATCTTTCAAATTCTTTTCATCGTTGGCTCAACCTTTCCATTCTTCATTCCGGAGTGCCTCAATAATTCATGGTGGTGTCTCGCATTGTCATTCTCAACACTTGAAGACCGAAGAAGATTTCTCTCTCAATCTTATCTGTTCTCTCAAAGATTCGTGGTTCTAGCGTTATGCCATCCTCTCATAATTGTTTTCGATTGTGAGATTTCTTTTCATCCTTCCGGAGCAATTCAAGAGTCTACTCAGTTTGATTATCCGGAGTCCAACAATTCAGGTTTATTCATTCTCAGCTTTCAGTTATCATTCTCCAATCTTACCAGTGCATCGTTCAAATATCCTCTAATCAGTTCATGATCTCTTCGTTCTCTTGCATCTAAATTCCTTCAAGTATCCTGATTCGTTCTCTAATTCTTACCGGTGATTCATCTCTTTACTTCATTCATTTTAATTCTAACAGTGGTTCGTTCAAGATTTCTAAGATTTCTCTTCCTTATCAATTTATTCGTTGTTTCAATCCTACCGGTGGTTCGTTGAAGACCTTCCCAAGTTTGTGCTATATGTCTCTTAATCCTTTTTCAAAGAGAATAAGTAGTATGCCAAATCCGTTTGCTCGTCATCAATTAAATTAGTGAAGGATACGCATAACGCAATTCTTATTCTTGCCTCATCCAAATGATGGATTCGTTCCTCCGGAGTTTGTTCACAATGACTAATTCTCATTGTCGATTGTGTTGGGGAACGTAGTAATTTCAAAATTTTCCTACGCACACGCAAGATCATGGTGATGCATAGCAACGAGAGGGGAGAGTGTTGTCTACGTACCCTCGTAGGCCGAAGCGGAAGCATTGACGCAACGTAGAGGAAGTAGTCGTATGTCTTCCCGATCCGACCGATCCAAGCACCGTTACTCCGACACCTCCGAGTTCTTGGCACACGTTCAGCTCGATGACGATCCCTAGGCTCCGATCCAGCAAAGCATCGGGGAGGAGTTCCGTCAGCACGATGGCGTGTGACGATCTTGATGTTCTACCGTCGCAGGGCTTCGCCTAAGCACTGCTACAATATGACCGAGGTGGAATATGGTGGAGGGGGCACCGCACACGGCTAAGGAACGATCACGAAGATCAACTTGTGTGTCTATGGGGTGCCCCCTGCCCCCGTATATAAAGGAGTGGAGGAGGGGAGGGCCGGCCCTCTCTATGGCGCGCCTAGGGGAGTCCTACTCCCACCGGGAGTAGGATTCCCCCTTTCCTAGTCCAACTAGGAGTCCTTCCATGTAGTAGGAGTAGGAAACAAGGAAGGGGCGCAGCCCCTCCCCCTAGTCCAATTCGGACTAGGCCTTGGGGGGCGCGCGGCCTGCCCTAGGCAGCCCCTCTCTCTTTTCGTATGGCCCAATAAGGCCCAATACTTCTCCCGGCGAATTCCCGTAACTCTCCGGTACTCCGAAAAATACCCGAATCACTCGGAACCTTTCCGAAGTCCGAATATAGTCGTCCAATATATCGATTTTTACATCTCGACCATTTCGAGACTCCTCGTCATGTCCCCGATCTCATCCGGGACTCCGAACTCCTTCGGTACATCAAAACTCATAAACTCATAATATAACTGTCATCGAAACCTTAAGCGTGCGGACCCTACGGGTTCGAGAACAATGTAGACATGACCGAGACACGTCTTCGGTCAATAACCAATAGCGGAACCTGGATGCTCATATTGGCTCCTACATATTCTACGAAGATCTTTTATCGGTCAGACCGCATAACAACATATGTTGTTCCCTTTGTCATCGGTATGTTACTTGCCTGAGATTCGATCGTCGGTATCCCTTACCTAGTTCAATCTCGTGTCCGGCAAGTCTCTTTACTCGTTCTGTAATACATCATCCCGCAACTAACTCATTAGTTGCAATGCTTGCAAGGCTTAAGTTGTGTGCATTACCGAGAGGGCCTAGAGATACCTCTCCGACAATCGGAGTGACAAATCCTAATCTCGAAATACGCTAACCCAACATGTACCTTTGGAGACACCTGTAGAGCAACTTTATAATCACCCAGTTATGTTGTGACGTTTGGTAGCACACAAAGTGTTCCTCCGGCAAACGGGAGTTGCATAATCTCATAGTCATAGGAACATGTATAAGTCATGAAGAAAGCAATAGCAACATACTAAACGATCGGGTGCTAAGCTAATGGAATGGGTCATGTCAATCAGATCATTCAACTAATGATGTGATCCCGTTAATCAAATAACAACTCTTTGTCCATGGTTAGGAAACATAACCATCTTTGATTAACGAGCTAGTCAAGTAGAGGCATACTAGTGACACTCTGTTTGTCTATGTATTCACACATGTATTATGTTCCGGTTAATACAAATTCTAGCATGAAATAATAAAATTTATCATGATATAAGGAAATAAATAATACTTTATTATTGCCTCTAGGGCATATTTTCCTTCAGTCTCCCACTTGCACTAGAGTCAATAATCTAGATCACATCGCCATGTGATTTAAACATCAATAGTTCACTTTTTAACGTGATTGGTTCACATCTCCATGTGACTAACACCCAAAGGGTTTACTAGATTCAATAATCTAGTTCACATCACCATGTGATTAAGACCCAAAAAGTGATCATGTTTTGCTTGTGAGAGAAGTTTAGTCAACGGGTCTGCCACATTCAGATCCGCATGTATTTTGCAAATTTCTATGTCAACAATGCTCTGGCATGGAGCTACTCTAGCTAATTGCTCCCACTTTCAATATGTATCCAGATTGAGACTTAGATTCATCTGGATCAGTGTCAAAACTTGCATCGACGTAACCCTTTACGACGAACCTTTTCTCACCTCCGTAATCGAGAAACATATCCTTATTCCAGTAAGGATAATTTTGACCGCTGTCCATTGATCTACTCTTAGATCACTATTGTACTCCCTCTCTTAACACAGTGTATGGTATACAATAGATCTGGTACACAGCATGGCATACTTTATAGAACCTATGACTGAGGCATAGGGAATGACTTTCATTCTCTTTCTATCTTCTGCCGTGGTCGGGCTTTGAGTCTTACTCAACTTCACACCTTGTAACACAGGCAAGAAACTTTTTCTTTGACTGTTCCATTTTGAACTACTTCAAAATCTTGTCAAGGTATGTACTCATTGAAAAACTTATCAAGCGTCTTGATCTATCTCTATAGATCTTGATACTCAATATGTAAGCAGCTTTACCGAGGTCTTTCTTTGAAAAACTCCTTTCAAACACTCCTTTATGCTTTGCAGAATAATTCTACATTATTTCCGATCAACAATAGGTCAGACACATATACTTATCAGACATGATGTAGTGCTCCCACTCACTTTCTTCTAAATACAGGCTTCACCGCAAGTCTGTATAAACTATATGCTTTGATCAACTTATCAAAGCGTATATTCCAACTCCGAGATTCTTGCACCAGTCCATAGATGGATCGCTGGAGCTTGCATATTTAGTTAACACCTTTAGGATCGACAAAACCTTCTAGTTGCATCGTATACAACTCTTCTTTAGTAAATCCATTAAGGAATGCAGTTTTGTTTATCCATTTGCCAGATTTCATAAAATGCGGCAATTGCTAACATGATTCGGACAGACTTAAGCATAGATACGAGTGAGAAAATCTCATCGTAGTCAACACCTTGAACTTGTCGAAAACCTTTTGCGACAATTCTAGCTTTGTAGATAGTAACACTACTATCAGCGTCCGTCTTCCTCTTGAAGATCCATTTATTTTCTATGGCTTGCCGATCATCGGGCAAATCCATCAAAGTCCATACTTTGTTCTCATACATGGATCATATCTCAGATTTCATGGCCTCAAACCATTTCGCGGAATCTGGGCTCATCATCGCTTCCTCATAGTTCGCAAGTTCGTCATGGTCTAGTAACATGACTTCCAGAACAGGATTACCGTACCACTCTGGTGCGGATCTCACTCTGGTTTACCTACGAGATTTGGTAGTAACTTGATCTGAAGTTACATGATCATCATCATTAGCTTCCTCACTAATTGGTGTAGTAGTCACAGGAACAGATTTCTGTGATGAACTACTTTCCAATAAGGGAGCAGGTACAGTTACCTCATCAAGTTCTACTTTCCTCCACTCACTTCTTTTGAGAGAAGCTCCTTCTCTAGAAAAACTCCGAATTTAGCAACAAAAGTCTTGCCTTCGGATCTGTGATAGAAGGTGTACCCAACTGTCTCCTTTGGGTATCCTATGAAGACATATTTCTCCGATTTGAGTTTGAGCTTATCGAGATGAAACTTTTTCACATAAGCATCGCAGTCCCAAACTTTAAGAAACGACAGCTTAGGTTTCATGCCAAACCATAGTTCACATGGTGTCATCTCAACGGATTTAGATGGTGCCCTATTTAACGTGAATGCAGCTGTCTCCAATGCATAACCCCAAACGATAGTGGTAAGATCGGTAAGAGACATCATAGATCGCACCATATCTAATAAAGTACGGTTATGACGTTCGGACACACCATTATGCTGTGGTGTTCCAGGTGGCATGAGTTTGTGAAACTATTCCACATTGTTTTAATTGAAGACCAAACTCGTAACTCAAATATTTTACTTCTGCGATCATATCGTAGAAACTTTCATTTTTGTTACGATGATTCTCCACTTCACTCTGAAATTCTTTGAACTTTTCAAATGTTTCAGACCTTTGTTTCATCAAGTAGATATACTCATATCTGCTCAAATCATCTGTGAAGATCAGAAAATAATGATACCTATCGCGAGCCTCAATATTCATCGGACCACATACATCAGTATGTATGATTTCCAACAAATCTGTTGCTCGCTCCATTGTTCCGAAGAACAGAGTCTTAGTCATCTTGCCCATGAGGCATGGTTCGCAAGCATCAACTGATTCATAATCAAGTGATTCCAAAAGCCCATCAGCATGGAGTTTCTTCATGCTTTACACCAATATGACCTAAACGGCAGTGCTACAAATAAGTTGCACTATCATTATTAACTTTGCATCTTTTGTTCAATATTATGATGTGTATCACTACGATCGAGATCCAACAAACCATTTTCATTGGTGTGTAACCATATAAGGTTTTATTCATGTAAACAGAACAACAATTTATTCTCTTACAATGAATAACCGTATTACAATAAACATGATCAAATCATATTCATGCTCAACGCAAACACCAAATAACACTTATTTAGGTTCAACACTAATCCCGAAAGTTATAGGGAGTGTGCGATGATGATCATATCAATCTTGGAACCACTTCCAACACACATCGTCACTTCACCTTAACTAGTCTCTGTTTATTCTGCAACTCCTGTTTCGAGTTACTAATCTTAGCAACTGAACTAGTATCAAATACTGAGGGGTTGCTATAAACACTAGTAAAGTACACATCAATAACATGTATATCAAATATACTTATGTTCACTTTGCCATCCTTCTTATCTGCCAATCACTTGGGGTAGTTCCGCTTCCAGTGACCAGTCCCTTTGCAGTAGAAGCACTTAGTCTCAGGCTTAGGATCAGACTTGGGCTTCTTCACTTGAGCAGCAACTTGCTTGCTGTTCTTTTTGAAGTTCCCCTTCTTCCCTCTGCCCTTCTCTTGAAACTAGTGGTCTTGTCTACCATCAACACTTGATGTTTTTCTCGATTTCTACCTTCATCAATTTCCGCATTACGAAGAGCTTGGGAATCGTTTCCGTTATCCCTTGCATATCATAGTTCATCACGAAGTTCTACTAACTTGGTGATGGTGACTAAAGAATTCTGTCAATCACTATCTTATCTGGAAGATTAACTCCTACTTGATTCAAGCGATTGTAGTACTCAGACAATCTGGGCAGAGAGAGATTAGTTGAGCGATTCTCCTCCATCTTTTAGCTATAGAACTTGTCGGAGACTTCATATCTCTCAACTCGGGTATTTGCTTGAAATATTAACTTCAACTCCTGGACATCTCATATGGTACATGACGTTCAAAACGTCTTTGAAGTCCCGATTCTAAGCCGTTAAGCATGGTGCACTAAACTATCAAGTAGTCATCATATTGAGCTAGCCAAACGTTCATAACGTCTGCATCTGCTCCTGCAATAGGTCCGTCACCTAGCGGTGCATCAAGGACATAATTCTTCTGTGCAGCAATGAGGATAAACCTCAGATCACGGATCCAATCCGCATCATTGCTACTAACATCTTTCAACACAATTTTCTCTAGGAACATATCAAAATAAACACAGGGAAGCAACAACGCGAGCTATTGATCTACAACATGATTTGCAAAATACTACCAGGACTAAGTTCATGATAAATTTAAGTTCAATTTAATCATATTACTTAAGAACTCCCACTTAGATAGACATCCCTCTAATCCTCTAAGTGATCACGTGATCCAAATCAACTAAACCATGTCCGATCATCACGTGAGATGGAGTAGTTTCATTGGTGAACATCATTATGTTGATCATATCTACTATATGATTCACGCTCGACCTTTCGGTCTCCGTGTTCCGAGGCCATATCTGTATATGCTTGGCTCGTCAAGTATAACCTGAGTATTCCGCGTGTGCAACTGTTTTGCACCCGTTGTATTTGAACGTAGAGCCTATCACACCCGATCATCACGTGGTGTCTCAGCACGAAGAACTTTCGCAACGGTGCATACTCAGGGAGAACACTTCTTGATAATTAGTGAGAGATCATCTTAAAATGCTACCGTCAAACTAAGCAAAATAAGATGTATAAAAGATAAACATCATATGCAATCAAAATATGTGACATGATATGGCCATCATCATCTTGCGCCTTTGATCTCCATCTCCAAAGTACTGTCATGATCTCTATCGTCACCGGCATGACACCATGATCTCCATCATCTTGATCTATATCAATGTGTCGTCACACGGTCGTCTCGCCAACTATTGCTCTTGCAACTATTGCTATCGCATAGCGATAAAGTAAAGCAATTATTGGGCGCTTGCATCTTATGCAATAGAGAGACAACCATAAGGATTTTGCCAGTTGCCGATAACTTCAACAAAACATGATCATCTCATACAACAACTTATATCTCATCACGTCTTGACCATATCACATCACAACATGCCCTGCAAAAACAAGTTAGACGTCCTCTACTTTGTGTTGCAAGTTTTACGTGGCTGCTACGGGCTTAAGTAAGAACCAATCTCACCTACGCATCAAAACCACAAACGAGTTTGTCAAATAGACGTTTTAACCTTCGCAAGGACCGGGCGTAGCCACACTCGGTTCAACTAAAGTTGGAGAGACAGTCGCCCGCAAGCCATCTATGTGCAAAGCACGTCGAGGGAACCGGTCTCGCGTAAGCGTACGCGTAAGGTTGGTCCGGGTCGTCTCGTCCAACAATACCGCCGAACCAAAGTATGACATGCTGGTAGGCAGTATGACTTGTATCGTCCACAACTCACTTGTGTTCTACTCGTGCATATAACATCAACATAAATAACCTAGGCTCTGATACCACTGTTGGGTTCGTAGTAATTTCAAAATTTTCCTACGCACACGCAAGATCATGTGATGCATAGCAACGAGGGGAGAGTGTTGTCTACGTACCCAACGCAGACCGACTGCGGAAGCGATGACACGACGTAGAGGAAGTAGTCGTACGTCTTCACGATCCAACCGATCAAGCACCGAAACTACGGCACCTCCGAGTTCGAGCACACGTTCAGCTCGATGACGATCCCCGGACTCCGATCCAGCAAAGTGTCGGGAAGAGTTCCGTCAGCACGACGGCGTGGTGACGATCTTGATGAACTACAGCAGCAGGGCTTCGCCTAAACTCCGCTACAGTATTATCGAGGTATATGGTGGCAGGGGGCACCGCACACGGCTAAGGAATAGATCACGTGGATCAACTTGTGTGTCTATGGGGTGCCCTGCCTCAGTATATAAAGGATGGAGGAGGAGGAGGCCGGCCAAGGCCATTGGTGCGGCCAGGATGGGAGTCCTACTAGGACTCCAAGTCCTAGTAGGAGTCCATCAAGAGGGGAGGAAGGGAGAAGGAAGTGGAGGAGTAGGAAAGGTGGCCGGCCCCCTTTTCCCTAGTCCAATTCGGACTAGAGGGGAGGGGGGGCGCAGCAGCCTTTTTCCTCTTCCCACTAAAGCCCATCAAGGCCCATTACTTCTCCCGTAACTACCCGGTACTCCGAAAAATACCCGAATCACTCGGAACCTTTCCGATGTCCGAATATAGTCGTCCAATATATCGATCTTTACGTCTCGACCATTTCGAGACTCCTCGTCATGTCCCCGATCTCATCCGGGACTCCGAACTCCTTCGGTACATCAAAACTCATAAACTCATAATATAACTTGTCATCGAAACCTTAAGCGTGCGGACCCTACGGTTCGAGAACAATGTAGACATGACCGAGACACGTCTCCGGTCAATAACCAATAGCGGGACCTGGATGCCCATATTGGCTCCTACATATTCTACGAAGATCTTTATCGGTCAGACCGCATAACAACATACGTTGTTCCCTTTGTCATCGGTATGTTACTTGCCCGAGATTCGATCGTCGGTATCCAATACCTAGTTCAATCTCGTTACCGGCAAGTCTCTTTACTCGTTCCGTAATACATCATCTCACAACTAACATCTTAGTTGCAATGCTTGCAAGGCTTATGTGATGTGCATTACCGAGAGGGCCCAGAGATACCTCTCCGACAATCGGAGTGACAAATCCTAATCTCGAAATACGCCAACCCAACATCTACCTTTGGAGACACCTGTAATGCTCCTTTATAATCACCCAGTTACGTTGTGATGTTTGGTAGCACCCAAAGTGTTCCTCCGGCAAACGGGAGTTGCATAATCTCATAGTCATAGGAACATGTATAAGTCATGAAGAAAGCAATAGCAACATACTAAACGATCGTGTGCTAAGCTAATGGAATGGGTCATGTCAATCAGATCAATCAACTAATGATGTGACCTCGTTAATCAAATAACAACACTTTGTTCATGGTTAGGAAACATAACCATCTTTGATTAACGAGCTAGTCAAGTAGAGGCATACTAGTGACACTCTGTTTGTCTATGCATTCACACATGTATTATGTTTTCGATTAATACAATTCTAGCATGAATAATAAACATTTATCATGAAATAAGGAAATAAATAATAACTTTATTATTGCCTCTAGGGCATATTTCCTTCATAATGCAGCCCTGCGGGAGCGCTCCCAGCTGGAAATGAAACTCGAAAGATGTCACCTGATGATGTTGACGATGAAGGAGCGTTGGTGTAGCAGACTCGGTGGGCTGCGGGAGCCGATCCTCACGAGCCCTCAGGCCCAGGGGCCTCGGGAGGCTCCGCAGGCGCTGGCAGCTCCTCGCGGGCCATCTCCATCCCTACCAAGGCTGCGGAACGCCTAGCCTCTCGTGCCTCCATGATGCCCCTCATGAGGCGCTGGTACGTGTCAGCCGCGTTCGGCAAGCCGTAAGGCATGCGAACATAGCTGTGGGGTGGGCCTCCACAGCGCCCCACTCGCGAGGGCCAGAGGCGCTCCAGAGTGGCGACTCGGTTGAGCCCTGGTATGTCGATGCAGACGCGTAGCCCACCATCCTCGCCTGGATGGGGAGCCACTGCTGGTAGGCGGCGGCCGCCTTTCATGACTCTTTGACTCCTGTAGCTCCTGAATGGCTTGCTGCCGAACTCCGAGTGGATCTCTTGCCTCTCTTCTTGAGGGAAACATGCTTCGAAACACGCCCTCCATGTGGTGCCCAAGCGCCTCCTCGTGAGCCTCTAGGGGTGGCCCTCCAGGGAGAGCCCCCGAGCCTGCCTGAGGAGGGCGCCGGGCGCGCTTTCCTATGCGATGGAAGGAGGTTCCCCCTGGGCAGGCGCGGGCCCAGAGGGGCCTGCCTCCTGAGTGGTCGGGCCGGACGATGTCTTCTTCTTCTTAGGGGCGGTCTCGGGAGAGGCCTCCTGCTTCCGCGATCCGGGTCTTCCAGTGATCGCGGCCTGAAAGGCTCGTTCCAGGGAACACACCGCGTCCTTCTCTTCACAGGGCACCGTGATGACTCCACTTCCTGGCATCTTGAGGACGTTGTAGCCGTGGTGAGTTACGGCCATGAACTTGGCCAAGCGCTGGGTACCCAAGGATGGCGTTGTACGGCAGGCGAATGTGAGCGACGTCGAAGTCGATGAGCTCGGTGCGGTAGTTGTCGCGTGCCCCGAAGGTGACAGGGAGGCGGACCTGCCCAATCGGGACCGTGGAGCCGTCGGTGATCCGGAGAAAGGCTTGGTTGGCTGAAGCTGGCTGTAGGGCACTTGGAGATTGTTGAATGTTTCCACGGACAGGACGTTGAGCCCTGCCCCGCCATCGATGAGGGTCTGGTGACCACCACGTTGCTGACGATTGGGGAACAAAGCATCGGGAGGACTCCGGCTGTAGCCGCACACTTGAGCTGATCTGCTGAGCTGAACGTGATGGCGCACGCCGACCACCTGAGAGGGCGCGTGGCTTCGAGCCTGGGGAGGACTGCGTTCACTTCGCGGGCGAACTGCTTGAAGATGCGTTGAGAGGCTGGGGCTTGAGCCCCGCCCAGGATGCAGGCGATCGCGCGGCTCCTGGAAGCCCCCAGCCCCCTCGTCCTGGTGGCGGTCCTCGTTTCTCCTTGGCTGCGGCGGCAGGAGGGAGGCCTGCGTTGCCTTGCGGGCGATCCTCGCGAGGCTGATCCCTCTAGTCTCCCTCGCGAGGCGGGTCTTGCCAGCGATCCTCGCGAGGTTGATCGCGCCACCCTTGGCGCGGGCCACGGTCTTCCCAGCGTCCTGCGTTCCTTCCTCCTCCTCGACCGTAGCCCCGGTCACCGCGGTCGGGCGACGGCCGATCCTTCCTTCTCGCACGGCTCGGAGCTCTTGACATTCGTTGGTGTTGTGGGTGTGGAGGTCGTGGTACACACAGTACCGGCTGCCCTTGGAAGGTATCGGGCTGATCTCTGCCCCGCTTGGTGTCTGGTTCTGCCGCGAGCACAGCAG
>NC_053028.1:282636144-282650873 GCF_003073215.2 Triticum urartu
GGCATCGCGACTCAGGAGCCTAATTTGCCACGTAGCCCCTCACTCCTTAGTCCCGTCCTTGGTTTGTGGTCGGGGTTAACGCTGGGTGAGGTACGCATGGGGCCGGGCCCTGCCGACGTAGAGCGTAAACAAGTAGGAGAGGAAAATGCAAATTCCGGGAAATTCAAAGCAAATATTACAAGCCATAAGATTGTTCCACAACGCCAAACATAAGTTTTAACGCCTCCGCGAGGCATGGTGCATGTGCAAGAATAAAACAGGATGGAAGTCGCGAAGGAATCACGCCCCAGTAACGCTGTCACCGGTGGTGGAGTCACGCTGGACGGCTTCGCCGGTCGAGGTCGCAAGGCTGGCGGCACCGTGCCCGGGCAGGACGTTGGGGGAGCGGAACTTCCCCAGCAAAACCTCGGCTCGGCCCCTCACGGCCTCAGCAGCGGCAGCGGCACGGTCACCACTCACGGGCTCCAGCAGGCTGTCGAAGTCGACGTTGGGGTCGCGCAGGTAGACATGGCTGAGGACACGTGTCAGCGCCGCAGAAGATAGGGCACGCGCCTCGGCCTCGACCATGGGGCCAAGGCCGTCTGCGACGTCCTCAAGCGCATCAACCAGGAAGGGGAGCAGCTTGGCGGGGCCGTAGTCCGCACCAGCCAACGGCTCCTCCAGGCCGCTCTCATACAACGTCTTCAGTATGCCTCAAGCCTTCTTCTCCAGCTCCGCGAAGGCCGCCCGGTCCTCCTTCAGGACCTTTGCCTTGGCGTCCAGCTCGGTCCTCTCCGCCTTCAGCGACCGCTCCAGCGTCTCCAGTCGGCTGTGGCGGTCATCAAGCTTGGCGTCCCGGTCCTTGGCGGCGGCCTCCCTAGCCTTCATCTCCTTCTCCTTCTCCTGGCGGCTGCGCACCTCCTTGGCGAGCTCGTCGCGCAGGCCCTGCAGCTCGGCCTCAAGCGTCTTGCAGCGGCCCTGGGCATTTGCGACGTCGCCCAGGGCAGCATCGCGAGCGGCCTTGGCTTGGTTGGGCCCGCCTCTCTCGTCGGAGGATGACACGGCCTGGCTCAACACCGCTCGGACGGAGGTAGCAGAACTAGCCCAGCCAGAGGCCAACTCCAGGCGCCCGGCCACCAGACAAGGGTCCGCGCTCAGGAGATCCTCCCGCAACCGGCTCAGCTCATTGGCAACCTGGTCCAGGACAGCGGCGGATGGAGCAGAAGAGACAAGAACCCGTGGAGCAGGCGGAGAAGATGGCAGCGTGGCCACAGCTTGGCAGGAAGGGACCTCCTGAGCCTTGGCCGCCACGGCCGCAGAATCGGGCATAGTAGACTCCAGGTCCAGCGGGGCCACAGGGGCTGACTCCTCGCCGGGGTGCCCCAGTTGGCCTCGCGAGGGCAGTTGGGTCAGAGAGCCGTGGGCCTCGCCGTCCTCTCCCCCAACAGCCGAAGGCGTCACCCCGGCAGACGGATTCGCCCCAAGCAGGGCCGCAGGAGCCTCCTTCAACCTCTTGGCCGCAGGTGCCGGCCTGGTAAAAGAGCGCAAACGTCAAGCCTCACTGGCAGAAACCAAGCAGAGCATGAATCAAGCACTTACTAGACGTCTTCCGTGGAATCAAGTAACCTCCGTCCAAACTTGAAGCCCGAGAGCGTGTAGTGGGGGTCAGCCTTTGGGGGCCCGGAAGCAGAAGGCGCGTCAGGAGGGATGGAGCTGGCCTTGGACCCCCCAGAGACCAGAGCAGACCCTGGGGAACCAGGATCGACCTGCCCTTCCTCGTGACCGAGGAAGAGCCCTCCTTTCCTCGCCTGGCACCGGCCTCGTCGTTGTCCGGCATGGAGCGGAGGGCCTGGGACCTGCGCCGAGGGAAGGACTCCCCCCAATCCTCGCTAGTCTCCTCTGAGTCGGACACTTCCTCCTCCGCCTCTTCTTCCTCCTCTTCCCCGCTGGAGCTGCCGGAGGACAAGTTCACCATCGCCAAGACCGCCAGATCTTTGGGAGCTGCCGCGGGCACCAGCCCCTCACCGTTGAAGGTGGGCATGGCATTCACCACTAGCTCCCAGTCGTCACGAAGGAACAGGGGGACGGGGGCACCCACCGGGCTCGCCACGTCTCCCCCAACCAAGGAATGGAGGGCCGCAGCCAGATCCTCATCGGTCAGGGCCTCGAAGCTCAGGCGCAGGGCGGCGTCTGCTCCTCCAAGCCCCCACAGTGGGAGCGGGTGCTCCTGGAGCGGAGCCACCCGGTGCTCCAAGAACTCCCTCAGGAGCGTGGCCCTAGTCAGCTTCGCCGCCCCCAAGTTGCTTGGCCTCAGGTCGCGTTCATCCTCCAACACCGCCTTCGTGCGAGGGTCGACGAGCTCCACGCGGGACCATGCGTCAGTGGACTTAGGTTGCCCTGTGGGCAATACCAGCCAAGGATGGAGGCGCCCGACATCCATCATAACCCACTTGCTCCGGTAGCCTTTGATCCTCTTCCCAGGCTTCGAGATGGCGTTGGAGCTGGAGTATGCAATGAAGCTCGCGCATGCGGAGACCTGAGCGCCGGAAACCCGGAGGGAGAAAAAGTGGCGTAGCAAGGCCACCGAGGGCTTCACACCAACATGAGCCTCGCAATAGTAGGCAAAAATCGCTAGGAGAAGGACATAGTTGGGGTGGAGATGCAGGGCCTGCAGGTTGTATTGGCGGAGAACGGCATGGAAGAACTCAGAGAAAGGAGGCACCAGACCAGCGACAATGGCGCTCATGAAGAACGGGTAGAAAGTGCTCCCTTTGCCCTCAAGCTGATCGGACCCGACCTAGAGCACGATCGCTCCCTCGCTGCCCTGCGCCATCGTCATTAGGCGCGCGAGGGCGAGGTTCTTCTCCAACAAATTCGGGGAATCCAGGGCCGACGAGTACCAAGCATCAGCCGGGGACTTGCGAGTCGCCATGGCGTGCCGAATGCGAAGGATTGAGACGGATCTGGAGGATTTCGGGAGCAATAAGGAGGAAAGCGAGAAAGGGGATCTAGGGCAAGACGGACGAGAGCAGGGCAAGTAAGCCTGGCCCGGGCACCCCCCTTTTTTGTCAGTCGTGCAGTTGCCGAGGCATCGTGGGAAGTGCAGACGCCCATGCCCACGCCCAATCAACCGCCATGCGACATCCAAGGCCGCAGGCTGTTAGGGCCCATGGCGCTTCGCGCTTGCCCCTTCGCTTCTCTGCTAAGCCAAGCCCACGCGCGCCGGGGGGCCCGGGGGCTACTGTCGGCGTTCTGGAAACGGGGGTCCCCAGACTTGCCTGCCTGTGGCCTGCGGTGTGGCTCAAGCGGGGGCCCAGCGCGGCCCATCTTCATCAGCTCAAGCTCAAGACCCTCACGAGGGGCCAAGCCTCGTGGGGCGGACGACAGGAAGCTTCCTCAAAGGCAGCCTCATCAGGTAGGCTCGCGAGGAGGCGGAGAGATCAAGGCAGGGGTACCTCGTGAGGAACGCGTGAAACAAGCCATGACGATCGAGACCAGGCGGGCACCGGCCTGCGCAGTGTCCTTGTTTCCCCTTTGGTGCAAAGGGGGCAAGCACAGGCCAAGGCATCGGGCAAAGGTTACCATTCCGGTGCAAGCGAGACCAAGACCAGCCGCAGGACGGAGGTCACCGTGGAGCCCAAGACGGCGTCATCACCAGTGCTTTTGGCAGCCGAAGACCACCTTTGGTCAGGATAACTTGTACTAGATGTTCCCCTTCAAAATGGCCAATTGTTGGCGCCCTTCCCGCTCATTATTTGGGGAGAGGCCCAGGGCCTCTATAAATAGAGCTAGCCACCACAGAAGGAGGGAGACGGCTGGAAATCTGGTAGAACCATAGCAGAGAGAGAGAGAGGCGACTGAACTCACCCTAGCAGTTCATCGCACCAGCTCAAGAACACCTCTCGCGAGGCTGTTCTTCCCTTGTACTGTCCATCATCAGCCCCAGAGGCAATCCACCACACCACACACTGGAGTAGGGTATTACACCACAACGGTGGCCCGAACCAGTATAAACATCATGTCCCTTGTGTTGTTCATCATTTTCATCTTAGTTCACACGAGAGGATCGGACGTAGATTGGTAGGGGAGATATCTCCGCACGCACCCCAGTGTTCGAACCTCAAGGGTCTGCCAGAACCCGAAACCCGACATAAGCTTCCAAACCTGACCTGATGGCCAGGGGCGTAGCTTTCAATCTGCTCCAGATGGCCAAGCGAATTGGCCCGCAGTGCAAAGCCACCGAATACAAAAATTTGTCCGGGAAGAAAAGCCTCACCCTGGACTGCATCGCTAACGATGATAGAAGGAGCCATCAAGCCTAACGGCAACGACACAGAGGAACTCTCAATGAAAGCACCAATGTCGGTGTCAAAACCGGCGGATCTCGGGTAGGGGGTCCTGAACTGTGCGTCTAGGCGGATGGTAACAGGAGGCAGGGGACACGAAGTTTTACCTAGGTTCGGGCCCTCTTGATGGAGGTAAAACCCTACATCCTGCTTGATTAATATTGATGATATGGGTAGTACAAGAGTAGATCTCCCACGAGATCAGAGAGGCTAAGCCCTAGAAGCTAGCCTATGGTATGATTGTATGTTGTCCTATGGACTAAAACCCTCCGATTTATATAGACATCGGAGAGGGTTAGGGTTACACAAGGTCAGTTACAAAGTAGGATGTATCCATATGCGTACTACCTAGCTTGCCTTCCACGCCAAGGAGAGTCCCATCCGGACACGAGACGAAGTCTTCAATCTTGTATCTTCATAGTCCAACAGTCCGGCCAAAGGGTATAGTCTGGCTGTCCGGAGACCCCCTAATCCAGGACTCCCTCAATACCCCCCCCTTTTCCCCTTTTTACCATGCGAAGATTCAGCTGATGAGACCACTCCGAGAAGGACAAGATATCGGACAAGTAAGATCATTTCAGAATGAAGAGGATTTTACCGTGCATTATAATAATGGAAACTGCAACAGTTGAAGACTCCGAAGACTAGGAGAATTTGAAGGCCCCGTAGAATTTCTAGATTTGTATGACCTAGGAAGGCTACCCTATTGGAATTTTTTAGACTATGGAAGCCATCAATACCCGAGATCAACGTGTATCGGAGAAATACCGGAACATGGAGCATGAGAACTCAAAGTTTTGTCAAGAAAACCCTAAGGCAGGAGATACCAACTATGGAAGATAGCTCATGGCAATGACAAGGGCAGAAACATGGTTATCCGTGATGTCATCGCCACTGATACTATGGTCACCGAGCTGTGCTAAGCATGCATTTCTTCATAAGGATTGGATGGTAGAAGGCTGATGGAGCATCTATCAGCAAAAGATGAAGTTTTACCCTTAGCCGGTGTATCACCAGGATCTGGAGTAGTACATCAAGAATTTTAAGATGGAGCTCCAGGAAGCCGTATTAGACAAGGAAGCATTTCATGAAGAACTTAGGAACCAGAAGCTGAAAGTAGCCAAGCTGGAGGTGTGCGATATAAGGCATGCGGTTCACTCGAGATGAACTATTTGCGTTGAGACATGAGAACAGAAACGGTTCAACTTAACAAGATGTGTGTGATATGCGGCAAATAGGTCTGTAATCAGAACTGTGTGTGAAGACCGATAATAATACAGACGGTTGCTGCTAATAAGACGTGTGTGTTGTGCGATGGGATTGCATACAGAACAACTATATATATATAGAGAGAGAGAGATAGATAGACACACACACACACACACTTATAAGAACATGCTTGCATAACCAAATTAAACATCCACTTACATAGGTGGCTACTACAACCATGGCATTTGCACACACCAAAGTAAACTATTACATGCATAATTACATAAGTGGCTACTACACACGTGACATTTCCACACACCAAGAAAGTAACTATATATTACATGCATGATTAACTAGCATAAACGATCATCTAATCATCATCCACTTCTTGTGACGCTTGCTCTGCTTGTGGCTCGATCCAGACTCATCGATTTTGGTAACGAGGCACTTCTTCATGTCAACGATTCGCATGTGCATCTCGTAGCATGTGTAAACGCTCTTGGCCGCGAACCTGAGGTGAGGTTCATCCAGTTGCCGCATCCAGGCCCTGTGCCAAGATAGGGGACTTGTTCTCTAGGCATCCTGCTTCATCTTTTCGTAGTAGGAGTCGATGATGGCCGAGGCGAGTTCGACCAGGGAGTCCTTCTTCGTGCCGCCCCAGACCCTGTAGTGGTCATAGATTTTGACAAGGTTCTTGTAGGCCAAGCCCGTAACACGGAGCGCGTTTACATCGTCGGTGGTTTCAAGCATGACGGACTTCTAGTCGGTGCTGTTGACAAACCTTTTGAAACGGTCGTAAGGCTCTGTGGCCATGCAGTAGTGGTAGATGAGGACATGATGGCCCACGCACAACTAGGCAACGGCAACCTTCTGATCTATGCTGGGACGACCGATGGTGTACTGGAGGTCGATGCCGACCACCTTGTACTTGTCTCGAGCAAGCAACTGCTCAACGTTGTTGATGTAGTCGTCCACCACGGCCGGGTCGATGGTGTACACCACCGAGAGATCCGTCTCCCTCGCGTGGGTCTCCACTCTATGCTCGCCGAACTACATTGAAGCGCCGCTGGACATCCCCTCTCTATGTGTCATCGTGGATGTGCTTGTTATATTGTGGGGCGCGATCGAAAGGTTGAAGAGATTATGGTATAATGGCCGCGAGAATTAAAGGGGAAGCCGGACGGCCAGGAGTATCGGCAGGCCCTGATGGCAGTTCTAATTTGCAGTGCGTAATTCCATCATGCCGCACGTAACTGCATCGCATGGCAACGCGCATGGTGCAACCGCATGCATATGCCCCCCCCGACGTGATCGTGCGCACACCCAACCGCTGGTAGAGCGCGCGCGGAGGGACGCGAGCAGAGTGCTCCGCGGTCGCCTCAACGGGAAGCAACCATATATATATATATGCATATAGTAGTTGAACGCGCAAGGAAAAGCTGTCCACAAGCCGAGCACGCCGACAGACACGAGCAGAGCGCGCCGCGATGCCTAACGGCGAGCACGGCGCGCTGCGTCGCCTAACGGCAAGCAGAGCTTGCCGAGGGATGCGAGCAGAGGCCGGCACAGTGATATGTGGCAAATAAGATGAACTGTGTGAGCGATGTCGGAGACATCAAGCACGAATCATATTAGAGTTGCGTGTATGATACGTGCCATACAGCTGATCCATCTGAGCTGTTGTGATGGACATAACATGGTGTGTTCGCACAACACGCTCGCTCGGCACTACCACCGCTCCTCTTTTTTTATTTATATATGTAATTCTTTATTATTGTTTTTTTTTTTATCATTTAATTATGTTTCTCCTTTTTCTTTTTCTTTGTTTTGTATTTTTATCTTTATCGTCTATTTTCTCTTCCTTCCTCTTAGTTTCGCGTCTCTTTTGTATGTAGCCCGTAATTAAATCCAAACATTTTTTAACCCGTTATGTGTCGCTGCTCTCTCTCGCCTCTTCGCTCGTGCTGCGCCCCGGCTGCCGCGGGACGCTCCCTCAAGCGCCCCTGAACTCGTCGCGCTTCGGAAAAAACAAAACGCGCGGCGCCCCCATCTTTGTTTTTCCTGTTTCCCGTTCCCGCACACTCGCAGGTTCCCGCGCAAGCTTCCCGCCCGACTCGGTGAAATCCCCCAAATCCCAATGCTTACCGGCCTGCTATAAAAACCCTCACGGCGAGTCCTGTCGCATTTCCCCTCCCTCCCTGTAGCTTATCTCGTCTGCTTCTCCCACATCGCCAATGGCACCGGTCCGTCGTCGTCTCAGCCACTGCCGTCATCAGAGGACAGCTCCAGCTGGGAGGCTACACCGCGGCGGCGGCGCAGCCCGGCGTAGTGTAGTGCGTGTGCGTCCCTGTTGGGTGTGCGCGGAACACCCACCACACGCTCCGCCGCGCTGTCGTCGGCAGCTGTTGCCGGCCGTTGCCGCCACACACATCGAAAGCCAGGGCCATCTCCCGCTCCGCACGGCCCGAAGGCGGGAGGTGGCCGTCGTGGCCGCCACCCCACTGCCGGCCACCGTGGCCATCACCCGCTCCGCCACCGCGGCCCGAAGGCGGGAGGTGGTGGTCGTGGCCGCCACCCCATCGTCGCCGCCGTGGCCGCCAGCCCACCGTCGACCGCCAGGATCATCACCTGCTCCGCCATCGCCGCCCGAAGGAGGAGGCAAAGGTGGAGGCCCGCACGTGCGCCAGCGACCTTGCGCGCTACATTGAGTTCTTGTGGGAGGAGGAGGAGTGCCTCGTCGAGCATGCAAAGAGCCTTACCGCAGCCATGGCCGCAGCACACGCGGACATAGAGGCGAGGAATCAGGAGATCTACAAGCAGTCCGGCCGCTTCGAGAGGGATTGTCTGGAGCGACAGTGGACGTTCGAGCTAGCGAGCGTCGCTGAACATGCAGCAGCGACAGGCACCATATTGCATTTCTCCAGCTCATCGGTAGGCTTCTCCTCCTCCTCTGCCTCTTACTGAGCGTGCTCAGCAGAGGAGAGGCTGCCAGAAGTAGCACAAAGCCCCTCCGTGGTAGTAATAGTATTTAGGGGTTATTTTGTTCAGTTCATCTGACTATAGATATGTGGTCGAACTGTACAATGTACTTAAAATTAGCTAGTATATATAGTTGAACTAGCTATTTCAGTACGTGGTCGGCAAAAATTGAGGAAAAGTTTGGTCGGTTCAGCTGTCGAGTTGAACTGTTTGTATAAATTAGGAACAACTGCTTAATCTATGAATGAAATCTATGCTTAATTACTGAATTTTAGTTGCAAAAATTAGATAGTGCTAGTGATTTCTAGTTGCATATTTTGACAAATCGCAGTGTTACAAGGATTGACAAATGGCAACATACCCAATATGACTGATGCAAATCTTACCAAATTGTTTTTACGTGGTTGCACACGGGTCATCCAAAATAACCGTTTGTGTTGAAGGGATGCACAAATCCTGCGCTGCGGATTTTCCCTCGACTTATGGGGGAAGACCATAGCTCTCACTTTGCATACGAGTGTTCTATCTAAAACGTTTGCGATCAAGAGCTGCAGAAATCCTGCTCGGCACATTTTCTCTTGGCTTCCTAGGGAAGCTGTCGGCACGCCTTCCGTTTAGTCAAGCACTCAAGCACCTGTCCGCATGGAACCTCCTAGCCATTAAAAGAGTGAGGTGTGGCTTCATGTGAATGGTTAACAGAACGCACACAATTTAAATTATACATAACGTTTGAGATGTTACAGTGGCATCTATTTGTTTTAAAATGCATTTGTTGGATGTTATTCGAGTGCGCCTTCTCTCAAAATGGACACAAAAAATACCACAACATGTCGGGTGCCATTCCATTATAGCATGCCAAGTTTCATGAATTTCAGACGAGTTTTGGATTTACTAGAATTTAAAAACAAAGTATCTCAATATTTTGCCAGCAATCAACACTGCCCTGGTGTTTGAAATTCATTCCCATTTCTTGCATGGGACGTAAGCATGCCCCGAAGGACACATATTTGATTTTTCAATCAATTTATATGCACTAGACCTTGTGCATGTAGTTCAAATTTTAATTATGCACATGAAATGCCTAGAAAACCCAGTTAATGTATAAAAATGTCCAAATGAACCCCAAAAAATCCCAAAAGTAAACACAACACTCCTGTTGTTCTATGTTGACACTGGAAAATTTTGAAAGCAATAAGAGGCAACGGATATCGTTTCGTCCCCAAAGGTGGCATGTTCCCTACCCAAACCATCACACTTGTTGTGAGAAGCTACGGTTTGTGAGAAGCTTATACCCAAACCTGCCCCAAATGGGACAAAAAATTTACCACGACATGTTGATGCCGCTCCATGATAGCATGCCAAGTTTCATGAATTTCAGATGACTTTTGGATTTACTAGAATTTAAAAACCAGGTATCTCAATGTTTTTTCAGAAATCAACAGTGCCCTGGTGTTTGAAATTCATTCCCATTTCTTGCATGGGACCTAAGCATGCCCCGAAGGACAGAGATTTGAATTTTCAACCAATTTATGTGCAGTAGAGCTTGTGCATGTAGTTCAAATTTGAATTATGCACATGAAATGCCTAGAAAACCCATTTAATGTATAAAAATGTCCAAACGAACCTCGAAAAATTCCAAAAGTAAACACAACACTCCTGTTGTTCTATGTTGACACTAGAAAATTTTTGAAAGCAATAAGAGGCAACGAATATCGTTTCATCCCCAAAGATGACACGTTCCCTACCGAAACCATCACGCTTGTTGTGAGAAACTAAGGTTTGTGAGAAGCTTATTGAAGGAAATATGCCCTAGAGGCAATAATAAAGTTGTCATTTATATTTCCTTATATCATGATAACTGTTTATTATTCATGCTAGAATTGTATTAACCGGAAACTTAGTACATGTGTGAATACATAGACAAGCAGAGTGTCACTAGTTTGCCTCTACTTGACTAGCTCGTTGAATCAATGATGGTTATGTTTCCTAACCATAGACATGAGTTACCATTTGATTAACGAGATCACATCATTATAGAATGATCTGATTGACTTGACCCATCTGTTAGCTTAGCATGATGATCGATTAGTTTGTTGCTATTGCTTTCTCCATAACTATACATGTTCCTATGACTATGAGATCATGCAACTCCCGAATACTGGAGGAACACTTTTTGTGTGCTACCAAACATCACAACGTAACTGGGTGATTATAAAGGTGCTCTACAGGTGCCTCCGATGGTGTTTGTTGAGTTGGCATGGATCAAGATTAGGATTTGTCACTCCGATTGTCGGAGAGGTATCTCTGGGCCCTCTCGGTAATGTACATCACTATAAGCCTTGCAAGAAATGTAGCTAATGAGTTAGTTACGGGATGTAGCATTACAGAACGAGTAAAGAGACTTGCCAGTAACGAGATTGAACTAGGTATTGAGATACCGACGATCGAATCTCGGGCAAGTAACATACCGATGACAAAGGGAACAACGTATATCGTTATGCGGTTTGACCGATAAAGATCTTCATAGAATATGTAGGAACCAATATGAGCATCTAGGTTCCGCTGTTGGTTATTGACCGGAGACATGTCTCGGTCATGTCTACATAGTTCTCTAACCCGTAGGGTCCACATGCTTAACGTTCGGTGACGATCGGTATTACGAGTTTATGTGTTTTGATGTACCGAAGGTACCGATGTGTCAGTTCAGAGTCCCTGATTTGATCACGGACATGACGAGGAGTCTCTAAATGCTCGAGACGTAAATATCGATATATTGGAAGCCTATGTTTGGACATCAGAATGGTTCCGAGTGAAATCGGGAGTATACCGGATCACCGGGAGGTTACCGGAACCCCCCGGGAGGTATATGGGCCTTATTGGGCCTTAGTGGAAGAGAGGGGAAAGAAGCATAGGAGGCCCCCCCAAGCCCAATCCGAATTGGGAGGGGGGCCGGCCCCCCTTTCCTTCCTTCTTCCCTCTCCTTCCTTCTCTCCTAGAACCAACAAAGGGAAGGGGGGAATCCTACTCCCGGTGGGAGTAGGACTCCTTGGGGCATGCCTAGAGAGGCCGGGCCCCTTCCCCTCCTCCACTCCTTTATATACGGGGTAGGGGGCACCCCATAGACACACAAGTTGATCATTGATCTTTTAGCCGTGTGCGGTGCCCCCCTCCACCATAATCCACCTCGGTAATATCGTAGCGGTGCTTAGGAGAAGCCCTATTCCGATAGCAACATCATCACCATCATCACGCCGTCGTGCTGAAAAACCTCTCCCTCGAAGCTCTACTGGATCGTGAGTTCATGGGACATCACTGAGCCGAACGTGTGCAGATCACGGAGGTGCCATATCTTCCGTACTAGATCGGTCAATCGTGAAGATGTACGACTACATCAACCGCGCTGTCATAACGCTTCCGCTTACGGTCTACAAGGGTACGTAGACGATACTCTCCCCTCTCATTGCTATGCATCACCATGATCTTGCGTGTGCGTAGGATTTTTTTTGAAATTACTGCGTTCCCCAACAGTGGCATCCGAGCCAGGTTTATGCGTAGATGTTATATGCACGAGTAGAACACAAAGGAGTTGTGGGCGTGGGTATATACATATTGCTTGCCGTCACTAGTTGATTCTTGATTCAGCGGCATTGTTGGATGAAGCGGCCCAGACCGACATTACGCGTACGCTTACGAGACTGGTTCTACCGACGTGCTTCGCACACAGGTGGCTAGTGGGTGTCTGTTTCTCCAGCTTTAGTTGAATCGGATTCAATGAACAGGGTTCTTTCTGAAGATCAAAAAGCAATCACTATACCGCGTTGTGGTTTTTGATGCGTAGGTAAGAACGGTTCTTGCTCAGCCCGTAGCAGCCACGTAAAACTTGCAACAACAAAGTAGAGGACGTCTAACTTGTTTTTGCAGGGCATGTTGTGATGTGATATGGTCAAGACATGATGCTAAATTTTATTGTATGAGATGATCATGTTTTGTAACACAGTTATCGGCAACTGGCAGGAGCCATATGGCTGTCGCTTTATTGTATGAAATGCATTCGCCATGTAATTGCTTTACTTTATCACTAAGCGGTAGCGATAGTCGTAGAAGCAATAGTTGGCGAGACGACAACGATGCTTGGATGGAGATCAGGGTGCCAAGCCGGTGACAATGGTGATCATGACGGTTCTTCGGAGATGGAGCTCAAAGGCACAAGATGATGATGGCCATATCATATCACTTATATTGATTGCATGTGATGTTTATCCTTTATCATCTTATTTTGCTTAGTTCGGCGGTAGCATTATAAGATAATCTCTCACTAAATTTCAAGGTATAAGTGTTCTTCGTGAGTATGCACCATTGTTACAGTTTGTCGTGCCGAGACACCACGAGATGATCGGGTGTGATAAGCTCTACGTTCACATACAACGAGTGCAAGCCAGTTTTTTGCACACGTGGAATACTCGGGTTAAACTTGACTAGCCTAGCATATGCAGATATGGCCTCGGAACACTGGAGACCGAAAGATCGAGCATGAATCATATAGTAGATATGATCAACATAGTGATGTTCACCATTCAAAACTACTCCATCTCACATGATGATCGGACATGGTTTAGTTGATATGGATCACGTGATCACTTAGATGATTAGAGAGATGTCTATCTAAGTGGGAGTTCTTAAGTAATTTGATCAATTGAACTTTAATTTATCATGAACTTAGTACCTGATGGTATTTTGCATGTCTATGTTGTTGTAGATAGAAGGCCCGTGCTGTTGTTCCCTTGAATTTTAATGCGTTCCTTGAGAAAGCTAAGTTGAAAGATGATGGTAGAAACTACACGGACTGGGTTCGTAACTTGAGGATTATCCTCATGTTGCACAGAAGAATTACGTCCTGGAAGCACCACTAGGTGACAAACCCGCTGCAGGAGCTACGCCAGATGTTATGAACACCTGGCAGGGCAAAGCTGATGACTACTCGATAGTTTAGTGTGCCATGCTTTATGGATTAGAATCGGGACTTCAATGACGTTTTGAACGTCATGGAGCATATGAGATGTTCCAGGAGTTGAAGTTAATATTTCAAGTAAAGCTCGGATTGAGAGATATGAAGTCTCCAATAAGTTCTACAGCTGCAAGATGGAGGAGAATAGTTCTGTCAGTGAACATATACTCAGAATGTCTGGGTACCACAACCACTTGACTCAACTGGGAGTTAATCTTCCTGATGATAGTGTCATTGACAGAGTTCTTCAATCACTGCCACCAAGCTACAAGAGCTTCATGACGAACTATAATATGCAAGGGATGGATAAGACGATTCCTGAGCTCTTCGCAATGCTAAAGGTTGCGGAGGTAGAAATCAAGAAGGAGCATCAAGTGTTGATGGTCAACAAGACCACCAGTTTCAAGAAAAAGGGTAAAGGGAAGAAGGGGAACTTCAAGAAGAACAACAAGCCAGTTGCTACTCAAGTGAAGAAACCCAAGTATGGACCTAAGCCTGAGACTGAGTGCTTCTACTATAAAGGAACTAGTCACTAAAAGCGGAACTACCCCAAGTATTTGGCGGAGAAGAAGGATGGCAAAGTGAAAGGGGCTACGGATTAAGCGAAGATTGGCTAAGGACGAGGTGACGATGCGCGCAGGAAATGGTTCCAAAGTCGACGTGATCGCCGTTGGCACGCTACCTCTACATTTACCTTCGGGATTAGTTTTAGACCTAAATAATTGTTATTTGGTGCCAGCCTTGAGCATGACCATTATATCTGGATCTTGTTTGATGCGAGACGGTTATTCATTTAAATCGGAGAATAATGGTTGTTCTATTTATATGAGTAATATCTTTTATGGTCATGCACCCCTGATGAGTGGTCTATTTTTACTAAATCTTGATGTAGTGATACACATGTTCATAGTATTGAAGCCAAAAGATGCAGAGTTGATAATGATAGTGCAACTTATTTGTGGCACTGCCGTTTAGGTCATATTGGTGTAAAGCGCATGAAGAAACTCCATTCTGATGGACTTCTGGAATCACTTGATTATGAATCACTTGGTACTTGCGAACCATGCCTCATGGCAAGATGACTAAAACTCCGTTCTCCGGAACAATGGAGCGAGTAACAGAGTTATGGGAAATCATACATACTGATGTATGTGGTCCAATGAACATTGAAGCTCGCGGCGGATATCGTTATTTTCTCACCTTCACAGATG